>NW_023603184.1:138159317-138180317 GCF_014898055.3 Talpa occidentalis
GGCCCCATCCCGGGCTCCTTGGACACGGCGCTGCTGCCGGGGTGCAGGGTCGGCATCCCGCCGCTCTCCCCCCAGGGAAGGCCTCCAGCGCGCCCCGACTTTTCAGCTCCGTCCCGAGTCTCATTAGGACAGAGCCCGGGAGCGCGGCAGGAAGGGCGCCTGCTGAATGCAGAATGTGCAGATTGCTTCCTCCGAGTCCCTTTGTGAGGGGCCTCGCCTCGGCAGATCCTGATGATTCAACCAGGAGCCTGGCCTGGGGCTGAAGAGGCGGCAGCGCGCCCCGAAATGTGCGTTTCATTCGGTTTCATTCCTGGCTGCTGCCTGTTCACCCGAGCCCCTGGGCCCCAGCGGACGGTGACTCACGCCTTATCCCCAGCAGCCTGGTGCCTTCTGACTTTCCATTCAGCCGCCGGACGCTGGGCCGGGCCGCGGCGCTGAGGTCAAGGCTTTTTGGGCCCGAAGCCGGGCCGGCAAGGCGCCCCCTCTGCAGGCCGGGCCGGGGCGCGCGGGCATCACGCACCCGCTCTCCTGTCTCCCCTTCTGTTCTCCAGCCTGAAAGGGGGGGGCTGGCAAGTGACTTGCAGCCGCGTGCAGAAATCAATTCTTATCACACAGGTGTCGAGGGAACCCTTTTTTAAGTTTTAAAATTCAGGTAGGTCGAGCCCGGTTGCAGGGAGTTCCCGGGATGGGAAGGTGAATAAGAAGCAGGCTGCACATCTTCAGAATGTCTCAGTATTTCCCGAGCATCTCTGTTAGGTAACTGCATCCTGGCAGCAACTCCCCGGGCTCTTCAGCAAGGTTAAGGAAAAAAAAAACAAAAACAAAACCCAACAAACCCTCATTTGGTAAAAGAAGAAATCAAGGCCCAGAGAGGCTGGGTGACTTGCCGGAGTCACACAGCCAGTTGGAAGCCTTGCATTCAACCTTCTCCCACAAGTGAGTGATGCCTATTGAACCTGCTCTCTGGCAAGTTTTACTGTGAAATGAATACATTAAAGAAGTTTTGCTCATTGATTATAGTGCCCTTGGAGATGGGGAAAAGAGGCAGGAGATTTACAGATATAACCAGACCCCAAAAGGAGAGCTAAGTGCCACTCAAGATTGAGCATAGTACAAGAAAAAATTTCAAAAAAAAAAAAAAACAAAAAAGAAAAGGTCATTTAAAGAACTATCTTTGTTATCTATTTTCTTTACATGTTTTCTATACTGATTTTTTGTGAAGACTCGACTTGAAAATTCTCTCGTGTAGGATATAGGTGACCAAATTCAATTAAAATACAACAATGTTAATGCTTGTCTGTTTAGATCCCACTGCCTGCAGAAGACTCAGAGCCTTAGACCAAAAAGGCAAGATTCGCAAGTGTTAGAAAAGTCGTAAAGACATACTAGCCCCCCCCAATGAAATTTTCCTTCATTATCAGGAGGATTTTGCAAGGAATAAATTTCAGGTGATGTAATTCAGTGTTCCTTAATGCAACATTTATGCTTAGGATGAAGGCACTTCCACTGTGCTATGGTTATGTCTGCCACACTCAGAAATACTGACGCTTCTGATGGGTCCTTTGAGGATAGGCGCTCCAGGGGAAAGCAGGACAAGATCCTCAAGATCAACTTATCTCACCATCTTCTCTGGATAAGACTGTGACAACAAGGTTATACATTGTTGTATAACAAGGCTATACATTCAAGTGACAGCCACATTCCAATATGGTTTGCTACTGATTTCAATATCTGTATCAGTCAGTGTAGGGTAGGTTAGATGTGGTAACAAACAATCCCCTCCCTCCAACCTGTTGCCTAAAATAACTATTTCTTCCTCACATTACATGCCCTTGAAAGGTCCAGAAGCCCCCTCTGCCCATGCAGTCAGTCACACGGAAACCAGGCTGTGTGAACAGTCGTACCTCCACCCCACCTGCTGCTGCAGCAATTCTGTCTTGGCCCAGAGGAGGGAGAATCAGATAAATTCAGTGAACAGTACTAAGAGCTACAAAAAAAATGTTAGGATCACACAATCACCTGAGCATTTCTTGATGGCCCTGGAGCAGCCTGATGAAAGCACATGATCACCTACAGATGAGCACTGTGCTGACAATCATGGTTTGCAGCGGGTCCCAGTGAAATAAAGAGCATGCTACAATAAATGGAGTAACTATATGTGGGGATGAGGGGAGAGTGATCAAAAAAATTTCACCGAAGAGGTGAATCAAATAAAAAAAAATTTTTTTAAACAATCCTTTTTTTAAAGATTTTATTTTATTTATACAAGAGCTAGGGCACAGGCCAGATGCACGGGAGGGTGAGAGGATTCACCAGAGACAGAGTGGGGAGCAGAACAGGCAGACGGACTGAAAGCACTGCCGAGGGGAGCAGCGGGTGAGACAGGATAGGTCTGCTCGCCATGTGGGTTGCTCTGAGGCTGGTGGGGATATTGAACTGGCACTGCAGAGGCTGCGGACAGCTTCACAGCACTGTGCTCAGCCGCCTGCGCCACCAGGGAGGCCCCTCAAATAAAATTTTTAAGAATCAAAAAGATCATTTTCTGGGCAAGGTGAATGATATGGATGCAGACAGATTTGAGGAGATGAAGTATGTCTTCTGGTGGAGAGGCATATACAACTGGCACTGGAAGTCCAGGGAGGCAGGACTGGAGAGGTAGGAGAGAGCACTAAGAAAAAAATCATGAAAGACCTTGAACCATGGAGAGTTAATCCAGTTGGTAGCAGATGATCAGGGGAGACTCTTGATGGAAAATATTGAAAGATACTTTGCTGCCATATTTTAAAGGATCAAACCCATAGCTTGTACTTAAATAGGTAACTAATATAAATTGGTGGATTTTTAAAATTGCAAACCCCAGTCCTCAGTCAACATTTTCCCTCTGTGCTGGCTCAGCTTAGCAGTAGAAATTATTTCCCACAAGGTGCCAACACATTACTTCCTAGAGGAAAGAAAAGACATGTATGGAAAGAGATTAATGTTAAACACTGGGGTCTCAAAAAGACCAAGCTTGAGGGAATGCAAAGAGGCTATGAAAACGAGTAATTAAGAGCAACTGGGAAGAATTAGCAATGGTGGGAGGGAAAGGTAAGAGCATGGAAAGGAAGAAGGTGCAGAGATGAGTTGAGGGAGTAATGATCCTGTGGTTGATACTGAGAGTCAAGATTATAATTGATCATGTGAGAACACTGAGTGGGACTGCATAAGAGGTTGGGAGGGAATGTAATGGGGATATGCTAATTTGCAAGTGTTAATATTTTTAAGGTGGGTTTGGATGGCTTTTGGGTATAGGGTAAGAGAAACAAAACCAGACCCCTGAGCTCATTTCTTCAGAGAAATAACAATCAACTGGGAAATAATAATCTCAGAATCTCACAAATGTTACCTTACTACTATAATAGGTATTAACCAGGAAAGGTATATGAGCCATGGGAGAATAATCTGGAGAGTTTGGCAGGTCAGGGAAGTCAGAGCAGGCTCTGTTGAGGAAATGGTATTGTGCTCCCTTTGCAGAGATTGGGAAAAGCGGCTAGTGTGCGGCGGAGGAACATTCTAGGCAAGGAGACTGGGATGAAGGATGTCTACTCTGACGTAACACTCTTTTGACAGTCTTGAAGTGATTTAGCCAAAGAGTATGCTTTGGGGAGGGCACCTTGAAACAACGCATGGCTCATGAAGAAAATTTCATAACACTGTTTCACTTAGGAAAGGGAGATCATGGCCTCCCTAGTGGCGCAAGGGGTTAAGACACAACCTATGAAGCTATCTGCAGCCACTGCAGCACCAGTTCAATCCCCGGCCAGGGAGCAGCCCACATGGCACAGCAGACCTCTCCTGACTTGCCCACTGCTCCCCTCAGCAGTGTATTTCCGTAGATCCGCCTGTTCTACTCCCCACTCTGTTGCTGATGAATCATCACAGGGAAGAAAAGAGAGACTAGTCCACATACTGCTGGAGTTCAGAACCAGGATCCCAGGCAAAGCCCACATGTCCAGTACCAGGGGAACAACTCAAAACTTGACATTAAATTTGTCCAAACGTGGAACAGATCACAGTGAAAGATAATGAGTTGCTCTTCACTGAAGGTATTTAAATATATGCTGTTCATCAGAAATAAGATGAATAGATGCAACCAATAGGCTAGGTTAGAGTTAATAGCATTTTATGCACTTTTCCAATCATAATAATCGATGAGCTAATTTGTACTATGAAAAACTCATCTGTATTTATGCAGGAGTCAACTTAAAATGCAATCTTTATAAGCTCATGAAGAAATGTTCTTTATAAATATCAATAGTATTTCCATAATGGTAATAAATAATGGACCAGTGGGCAATTCACCAGGAAAGCTGAAGGAAAAGGTCAAATGTATTTTTATTTAAATTTGGTTTTCTGACTGGGTTGCTACATGCAAAAGAATGAAGCTTGACTACTACCTAACACCATGCACAAAAACCAACTCAAAATGGATAAAGAACTAGACATAAGACCTGAAACCATAAAATACATAGAAGGAAATATAGGTGAAACACTACATGGCATGCACATCAAAGACATCTTTACAGACACATCACCCAAAGCAGTGATAGTGAAGGCAAAGATCAACAGCTGGGAGTACATCAAATTAAAGAGCTTCTGCACAGCAAAAGAGAAAATAACAAAGAGAAACCCCACCGACTGGGAGAACCCCTGGGCACCAAAACTAAACTTAACCATGAAGATGCTGAACTTTGACCTTGAAAGTTTGACTCTTGTCTATCCTCCTGGGATTCTGATTAAAAGGAGCGGTTGGAGTGTGTGATTTCAAAACAGAAAATATCCTTATTAAAATATTTGCATGTAAATACTGAAAATGTTGATTCACAAAACAATTATGCCAGGAGAATCTGGAAAACCAAGACACTTAGTGTTGCTTTAAGCAAAGTAATTTATTTCTAGTGCACAAACTTCATTCTCCCAAAATCCATTGAGGGAGCAGATGTTCAAACATGCATAGTATTAGATTCAGAGAATGGTACTTTCTTTTTCCTTCAAGCACCAGATGGTCCCAGAATCCAAAAGAAATGGAGATGAAAGTTTAAATTTATTTGGTTCAAGTATTTCTCATTGAGGGCTTACGAGAAAGATCACATTTTAGTACCCAGTAGACGAATACAAAAGTAATTGCACAACCAGGTGCAGTCATTTTGGAAAGCACTATGGACCTTTCTCAAAAAATTACTAAAAGAGAACTACTCGATGATGCAGCAACTCCACTGCTGGATATCCATCCAAGGAATATGAAATCACCAAGTCAAGGAGTTGGAAGTTGGATCTGGCAGATGTGGTATGTAATCTAATGGATTACTATTCATCTATAAGGAAAGATGGAATTTTGCCATTTGCAGCAAAGCAGAAGGAACTCAAGGGGATTATGCCAAACAAAATTAGTCTGAAAGGTTAAAAAAAATTGATCGATTTCATACACATGTGCAATGCAAGGAAATAGAGCAGAGGAATGGACAAAGTTAAAATAAACTGGTGGACATTGATAATTGAACTGAAGTTACCAGAGGTCAAGAGGGTGTGAGGGGTAGAAGCAACAGTGGACAGGGTGTTATGGATGATGTGTTTTTGGTTTTTCTTAAAAAATAACTTCAAGGACTAGAAGGGGCCTCAAAGCTTATCTAGTCCAGCTCTAGTCACCAGTACTATGTTACTTTGATAAGAAAAATAAAAAATTAAAGTTAAAAGAATAAATACTGAAATTATACATGGCTCATTTTTTCTTTATGTCTCATTTCAAACTCAAATACAAGTCTTACAAATAAGGGAGAGAGTCGAAAAATATAGAGTGCTACTATAATGATAGAAAATTTTTCTTAAAAAAATCTAAACATTGGGCCTCCCCGGTGGCGCAGAGGTTGAGTGCTGGGTTGCGAAGCTGCCCGCAGCCTCTGCAGCACCGGTTCGATCCCCGGCTGCTCCCCGGCTACCGGAGGCGGGTCCCACATGACGCACAGACCTCTCCTGCCGCCCGCTGCTCCCCTCAGCAGTGTACTTTGTCAGTCTGCCTGCTCTGCTCCCCACTCTGGCTCTGGTGAATTCTCTCACCCTCCCGCGCTTCTGACTGAACCCAGTGCTTGTGTAAATAAATAAATAAATCTTGGGGAAAAAAAATCCAAACATCACTTGCAAGCAGTGCCTGAAGCTCAAATGAGTAAAGGCAGTTAATTTGCATAAGGACATATTGAGAGGATTAAAAAAAAATGAAGATGGAATATGTGAAACTTTGACAGTAGGAATGAGAAAACGTGAACTCAATTCAGCACAACCTGTTTGTGGCCATCGTGTTCTGGGCTACACCAGGCACGAGGACACAGTGGTAGGAAACAGAGTTCCTGTATCCTAGAACATAGTGCGTTTGTCTGGGAAACTAGGTAGTTAGAGTATTAAATTAAGAGCACCCAGTTTCTGATATATGTGTTCTCTGAACAGCGATTTGGCAGACTCTGCCTTTGCAAGAGAAATGGAGAAACATTTCATTTTTCTTTGATAGTGAGTTTAAAAAGTCATCTTAAGACAGGAACATTAATTAGATGTTGTATAAAGATGGTGTATCATAAGTAAAAAGAGAGGAAATTAAGTAAATTTTGGAAGAAAAATTAAGGTAAAGGGAAGTAAATAATAAATAAGGAATAAAAAGAAGGGAAGGCAGGCATATCGGTGAGCTGAAAACAGTGAAAAGTAGCCCACTTTGTGTGTGTGTGCAGAGAGAGAGGGAGACACTGCTAATTCCTCTCAATATCCCTCCCCCAACTAATGCCTGAGGACATCAGGCTGTAGACAGTTCCCATCTGTGACAATCTTATCCTGTAAGGTACAGAAGGATGAGACAGGAAGAAAAAGATGGGAGAGAAGAAAGAAGACACATTGACCTTCTGGATTTTAATTGCTTTCATATAAACTGAAAGGAAATGAGAAGAGTAATGGCGTGGAAGAGAGACACATTTCAAGTGGGACCATTACTAAGGTAGAGGATTGCTTGTACAAATAACGGAAAAAATAGGAATGTGGTCTAAATGAAATATGAAATTGAATAACAAGGAATAACATGACTGAGGTTTAAAAAAATCTGATCATAAAAACAAATTAGTTCATTCTAATTACTTGGATTTGAATTGTGAGTGATTAGCCTGATCTTTACAAAGCACCATGTTAAGAAAGCAAGTTAATTTAGTAAAAAGCATTATCATACACAGTACATAATTATTTTGAAAATGTCCAAGATATAGAGCTTTGTTTCTTGCAGGCAATAAGAGTTGGTAATTTAGACATAACAGAAAATTAAATTTTTAAGGAACATTTAAAATGATCTTGTCTTTGGCTCAGTGATGTAAAGATGTATAGGTTATATTATTCATGCTTTAAAATACTTCACATCAACAGAAAGGTTGATTTCTCTCTGTTTTACATTTTACTTCCTCTCCAAATAGTTTCCTATTAGAGAAAATAGTTCTCTTTAGAACAAATATCTGCTGGCAAAAATATTAATGACGTCTAGAGATGTTTAAATAAAACTCATTGAAAAATCTATAAAGCATAGGCTGCTTGTGAGTCGAATTCTCCAAATTCAGTAACTTCTCTTGTTTGGAAGACACTGCAATGTGCCTGCCCTGTGGCAAGGAAGTGATGTAATGACAGCTCTTGTTTTCTATTTTTGCTGCCCCAGATAGGAAGGACTCTGGACTTACGCCATCTGGGAAGTGACCAGGAAAATCAACTGGGACAACCTCTGAGGATTTGGTCAAAGTGACTACATTCTAGACTCAGATCTTTAATGACAATGGGATCTGTGTCTCGTTTCTCTATTCTTATCACCTAGCAGAAGATCTGAATCAGTCTTTATTATGGCATTTACCTTAGGAAAGATTTAGGTTCAAATCCTCCCTCTACCAATTATGAGCAAGGAAATAGTGGCCAGCTCATTTCTGAGTGTCAGTTTCTCTATCTGTAAAATGGAAATAAAAATGACTATTAAAATTGTAGTGAAGAATAATTATGTTTGAAAACGATGATAGGAACATAATAGAACTCAATAAATGATAGTTTGGTTTTTTTTTTTTTTTTTTTTTGTCTTTTTCAAAAGTTTTAATTTTTCACAGTTAGTGATTGAAGGATCAAGGAAAATATCTAAGGAAGACAAATGTCTTTCTAACTTATTTCACAAGAGAGTGGCAAAATTGGAAGGAAAAGTTGTTAAAAATATTTCCCACAAATGTTTCTCATTTCATTTTTTAATGTTTCCATAAAGCCTTGCATAGTGTCTTGCCTTTCATGGTTTTTCAGTAAATATATGTTGCACAATTATTTTGTGAGTATAAGGCAAATGTTTGATTTAGAGAGCACCTCAAATTCATTCATGAAAAGAATATTGTATTGGTTTGAAGCTGAACAGCAACCATATTATTAAGTGATTCATAATTAATTATAACTTTCCAATCCTCCAGTACCCAAACTTTCCTTTAGGAAATGAGCAGTGCTTATTGTTTATTGTCAAAAACATATTGGAAATGATAACATTGTATTATTGTATAACCCATTAAAAAAGATAGCTATTATAAAATAATTACATTTATTTTATAATTCTAAACTTCTACATTATTAAATTACCTACATTATAACTTGATTCTATTTATTTATTTATTTATTTATTTTTTTTTTAAATATTAAATTTTATTTTTATATTCCCCCATACAATTGCAAACGCCCCATTCTGACCCCAATCCTTCCCCTCCCGCCCCCCACCCCCAAAAAGTGTCTCTGTTCATAGTTTTTTGTTGATTTTGATTTTCACTTTCTTATATTCATTTTCCTGGTCCCTTATTTAAGTTTTCTAGATTCCTGCTATGAGTGAGACCATCCGGTATTTTTCTTTTCCTTTTTGGCTTATTTCGCTGAGCATGATCCCTTCCAGTGCCATCCATGTTGCTGCAAATGGCATGTGTTTATCTTTTTTGAATGCTGAGTAATATTCCATGGTATATATGTACCACATCTTCTTGATCCAGTCATCTATTTTTGGGCATTTGGGCTGTTTCCAAAGCTTAGCTATTGTAAACAGTGCTGCTATAAACATAGGAGTGCAGGTGCTCTTTGGAATTGATGTTTCTGTGTCCTTTGGGTAAATACCTAGGAGTGGAATTGCTGGATCCTATGGAAGCTCTATGTTTAGTAGGTCCAGAAATCTCCACACAGCTCTCCATAGTGGTTGGACCAGTTTGCACTCCCACCAACAGTGCAGGAGAGTTCCTTTTTCTCTACATCCTCGCCAACATTTGTTGTTGCTAGTTTTTTTAATATGTGCCATTCTCACTGGTGTGAGATGGTATCTCATGGTAGTTTTGATTTGCATTTCCCTGATTACGAGTGATGTTGAACATTTTTTCATATGTCTGTTGGCCATTTGCATTTCCTCTTCAGAGAAGTTTCTTTTTAGCTCTTCTGCCCATTTTTTGACTGGATTATTTTCTTTGTTGTTGCTGAGTCTCATCAGCTCTTTGCAGATTTTGTGATCAGTCCTTTATCATTAGTGTTGGGTGCAAAAATGTTCTCCCAGTTGGTGGGGTTTCTCTTTGTTTTTGTTATTGTCTCTTTTGCTGTGCAGAAGCTCTTTAATTTGATGTAGTCCCAGCTGTTTATCTTTCTCTTCACTATCACTGCTTTGGGTGATGTGTCTGTAAAGATGTCTTTGATGTGCAAATCCCGTAGTGTTTCGCCTATATTTCCTTCTATGTATTTTATGGTTTCAGGTCTTATGTCTAGTTCTTTAATCCATTTTGAGTTGATTTTTGTGTATGGTGTGAGGTAGTGGTCAAGCTTCATTCTTTTGCATGTAGCGACCCAGTTTTCCCAGCACCATTTATTGAACAAACTTTCTTTGCTCCAATGCATAGTCTTTGCTCCTTTGTCAAAGATTAGTTGACCATAAATCTGTGGGTTTATTTCTGGATTTTCTATTCGATTCCATTGGTCTGTATGTCTGTTCTTGTTCCAATACCATGCAGTTTTGATGATTATGGCTTTGTAGTATAGTTTGAAGTCTGGGAGTGTGATGCCTCCATTTCCTTCTTTTTTTTTCAGTAGAGCTTTGGCTATTCGGGGTTTTTGGTGATTCCATATGAATTTCATCAATAATTGTTCTATTTCTTTGAAGAATGCCATTGAGATTTTGATTGGAATAGCATTGAATCTGTATATTGCTTTGGTAGGATGGCCATTTTAATAATGTTTATTCTTCCAATCCATGAGCAGGGGATGTCTTTCCATTTCTTTGTGTCTTCTTCTATTTCTTTTAACAGTGTTTTATAGTTTTCTTTGTATAGGTCCTTTACCTCTTTTGTTAGATTTATTCCCAAATATTTGATTTTTTTTGTTTCGATAATAAAAGGGGTGGTTTTTTTGATTTCTTCTTCTTCAGATTTATTGTTTGTGTATAGGAAGGCTACTGACTTTTGCGTGTTGATTTTGTATCCTGCCACTTTACTGAATTGATTGATGAGTTGAATTAGTTTTTCTGTGGAGATTTTGGGGTTCTCTATGTATATTATCATATCATCTGCAAATAGTGATAGTTTGACTTCTTCTTTTCCTATTTGGATTCCTTGGATGTCTTTCTCTTGTCTTATTGCTCTGGCTAGGACTTCCAGTATTATATTGAAAAGCAGTGGTGAGAGTGGACATCCTTGTCTTGTTCCAGATCTTAATGGAATTGCTTTCAGCTTTTCACCATTGAGAATGATACTGGCTGTTGGCTTGTCATAGATGGCCTTTATGATGTTGAGGTATGTTCCTTGTATCCCAAGAATTTCAAGGGCTTTTATCATGAATGGGTGTGCACTTTGTCGAAAGCTTTCTCAGCATCTATTGATATTATCATATGGTTTTTATATTTCTTTTTGTTGATGTGTTGGATAACGTTGATTGATTTTCGGATGTTAAACCATCCTTGTGCCCCTGGAATGAATCCAACTTGGTCGTGGTGAATTATCTTATGGATACATTGTTGGATTCTGATAGCTAAAATTTTATTGAGGATTTTTGCATCAGTGTTCATTAGGGAGATTGGCCTATAGTTTTCCTTTTTTGTGTTGTCCTTATTCGGTTTTGGTATTAGTGTAATATTGGCTTCATAGAACGTGTTTGGTATTGTCCCTTCCTTCTCAATTTTTTGGAAGAGTTTGTGAAGGATAGGCACTAATTCGTCTCTGAATGTTTGGTAGAATTCATTTGTAAATCCATCAGGTCCTGGGCTTTTGTTTTTGGGGAGGTTTTTAATTACCATTTCAATTTCGCTGCTTGTAATTGGTCTGTTTAGGTGTTCTATTTCTTCTTTATCTAGCTTTGGGTGATTGTAGAGTTGTAGGAATTTGTCCATCTCCTCTAGATTGTTGAACTTGTTTCCATATAACTGTTCATAGTAGTTGCTGATTATTCTTTTTATTTCTGCTGTGTCCGTTGTGATTTCTCCTCTTTCATTTATGATTCTGTGTATTTGTGCTTTCTCCCTTTTTTCCTTTGTGAGCCTGGCTAGGGGTTTGTCTATTTTATTTATTTTTTCAAAGAACCAGCTCTTGGTTTCATTGATCTTTTGGATTGTTTTTTTAGTTTCAATTTCATTTATTTCTGCTTTGGTTTTTATTATTTCTTTTCTTCTACTGGTTCTGGGGTTTTTTTGTTGTTCTTTTTCTAGATCTTTGAGCTTCGAGATTAGGTTGTTTCTTTGAGTTCTTTCTTGTTTTTTGATGTGAGCTTCTATTGCTATATATTTTCCTCTTATTACTGCTTTTGCTGCATCCCATACATTTAGGATATTGGTGTCCTCCTTGTCATTCAATTCAAAGAATTTTTTAATTTCTTCTTTGATCTCCTCGTTAGTCCAGTGGTCTTCCAGTAATGTGGCTTTTAATCTCCATGAGGTAGGATAGTTCCTTGTCTTCTTTTTATGATTTATTTCTAGTTTGATGCCTTCGTGGTCAGAAAAGATGGTTGGTATGATTTCAATCTTGGTGTATCTGTTGATGTTTGTCTTGTGCCCCAGTATGTGATCGATCCTGGAGAATGATCTGTGTGCGCTTGAGAAAAATGTGTACTCCGTTTTTTTTGGGTTTAGTGTTCTATAGATGTCTGTTAAGCCCAAATGCTCTAGGTCCTTATTTAGAGCTTTAGTTTCTTTACTTATTTTTGTCTTGTTGATCTATCCATTGTTGATAGTGGTGTGTTGAAGTCTCCCACTACATATGTGTTTTCTCTGATGTCTGTTTTCAGAGAGGACAACAGTTGTCTGATATATTTTGGTGCTCTTTCGTTTGGTGAGTATATGTTAATGAGTGTTATTTCTTCTTGAAGTATTGTCCCCTTAATCATAATGTAGTGACCATTGGGGTCTCTTTTTATTTTTTTGAGTTTGAAGTCTGTTTTATCTGATATAAGTATAGCTGTTCCTGCTTTCTTTTTTGGCCCATTTGCTTGTAGGATTGTTTTCCATCCTTTGACTTTGAGCCTATTTTTATCTTTTGTAGCTAAATGTGTTTCCTGGAGACAGCAAAAGGTTGGGTTTTGTTTCTTAATCCAGGCTGCAACTCTGTGTCTTTTTATTGAAGAGTTTAGTCCATTTACATTTAGAGTTAATATTGATATGTTAGCATCTGTATTTGCCATTATGTTTGTCTTTCCTTTGATTTTATTTATTTATTCTTTTAATAACTTTTTTTTTTTTTTTGGTCTTCTTTCGTTGTTATTCGTCCCTCTGAGGTTCTGGCTTTAGGATTCCTTGTAGTATTTTTTGGAGTGGGGGTTTAGTTGCAATGAAATTCCGGAGTTTCTCTTTGTCTGGGAAGGTCCATATTCTTTCTTCATGGAGGAAAGAGAGCTTTGCGGGATAGAGTATTCTTGGTTGGCATCTGTTTTCTTGGAGTCTGTTGACTATGTCCCTCCACTCTCTCCTTGCCCGTAGTGTTTCTTCAGAGAAGTCTGATGTCAGCCTGATTGGTTTTCCTTTGAATGTTATCTGTTTCTTCCCTCTTGTCAGCTTCATTATTTTTTCCTTGTCCTGGATTCTTGGGAGCTTTACTATTATGTGTCTTGCTGTGTTTTTCCTTTCGTCGTGGAAGTTTGGTGTTCTTCTTGCTTCTTGTATATCAATTTTCAGCTCCTTCTTCTCATTTGGGAAGTTCTCTTCAATTATATCCATGAATATTTTCTCTGTTCCTACATCTCTCTCCTCTCCTTCTGGAATTCCTATAACTCTTATATTTCCTTTCCTCATGGAGTCAGATAGTTCCCGAAGTCTTTCTTCATTCTTTTTCCTTCGTACTTCTCTTTCCTTTTCTGTTTTGGTTCTTTTTATTTCTATGTCTTCAAGATTACTTATTCGTTCTTCCATTTCATCTATTCTGCTTTCATTGCTTTTCCCAGAGTTCTTTAGTTCCTCCATTAATTCTTTGATCTCCTGCATTTCTCTTACTTCCCTCTTTAGGGACTCAATTTCCTTCTTCTGATCTATCACTTTTTTAATCATGGCAATTTTAAATTCTCTTTCTGGAAGGCTCAGAAGTTCTTCCAAGTTGCTGTCGTTGCAATCTGGGGAGTGGTTTTCTTTTTGTGGTGTGCTTCTTTCCTGAGGAGTTTTTAGGTTGCGTGTGGTTCTTCTACTCCCTACTGTCTGTTTTCTAATTTGTCGTATGCGTTGGGACACTGTGTTGCTCGGACTGACTGACATCTTGGGTGAACTTCTCCGCTCCCCTCTGGCTCTTCCAGGAGCCATCTCTGTCTTCTGGGGGAGCTTTCTGCTGGTTTTAGGCAGTTTTTACTGAAGAAATGTCCCTGTTCTCAAATGGCGAAGCGGGATGCAGTCCCTGCGCCTCCGGTTTCAGGCACACTCTTCTGCGCACCCGGTCTGCCCCGGACGTGGGTGCCTGCTCCCTCTGTGGGCTCAGACTGCTGGTCGGAAGGGGCCTGGCGTGGAATAACTTCCCGGCTGGCCACTGGGTCCTCCAGAAACCTTCTGCCCTTTTCAAGCAGTCTTAAGAAATGTCCTGTTTTATAGGGTGTTAGTGACTTTTTTTTTTCCTGGTCGCTAGGTGGCGCCAGAGATCTCTCCTATTGTCCTTGGGGGCTGTTTTTCGCCTCCCCCCACCCCGTGGGACAGAGAACAGAGCGGGAATGGTAGGGTACACCTCAACAGCTTTGGGGTGCTGTGTCTGCCTTGTGCCCCACCGTCGTGGAGAAACCACGCCCCGAATTTTCGTGCCCCGGGTCTCAGTTCAAAGCCCTCAGTTCCAGGATGCGGGCTGTAGCCCAGTTCAGTGGCGCGGGAATGGCGCCTTTTGCACAGCTCCCGTGCCTGGGCGCCTGGTTCCTGCTCACTCAGGGAGGGACCTTCACCTCAGTGAGGACCTCCGCGCGTCTCCCCGCAAGCCTAGGTCGCAGGCGCGGGGACCTGGGCAGCCGCGATCCAGGTCTGCACTTGCTTTTCAAGCTCCCTGAGCGCGCCCGCGTTTCCGCGCCAGCTTACCGGCAGCCCGGGCTGTGTGCGCGTCTCCCGGGGTCTTTGTTCTTCTCTAATGGCGCCCGGAGCCGTTCGCTCACCGCCGCGGCGGATCCTGCAGGGTTCGCCTCAGCTCCCGTTCACGGGGTGTGGTGGCTGCAATAGTTCCTTTCCACTCACGGTCCCGCTTGCTGCGTCGTTTGTTCTTGTGGGTCGTTTTGGTTTGTTGTTTCCTCCTCTCTGCTGGTCGGAGAGTGCCGCCTCTGTGGGCGGGGGAGGGGAGCAGGGTTCTGCGCTTCCCTCCCTTCTGGTCCTCTTTTATGGCCACTTTCTTCTTCGGGCAGTTCGCTGGCGTCACCCGTTTATCTTCCGTGTCCCAGTTCTCACTGGGACCTGCCGCTTTTCCTCCCTATTCACTTTTTTTTAATGGGAGATCTTACTCGCAGCGTCTCCTCGCCGCCATGTTGCTCCGCCCCCTTCGATAGTTTGTTTTTAAAGAAAATCATTATATCATCTAGTAGGCGAGCATTCAGTTACCCAACATTGCTCTGCTCACACCTTGAGGCTGAAGGAGCCATTCCATTCCTACCTGCCTCCTCACTTCACACTTCTACTTGGAGTTTTGGAATGAGAGTTTGCATGTTTTTTGTATATATGGTTAAAGACATTTCCAGGTCAAGAGGTTTACTTTAGGGATTTAAAGAGTTATAGTTTTGGTTCTTCCCCAAAAAGTTCAGTTCCACACACATGAACTAGCTGGGTCAAAAGTGACTTCCTTGAAGACTTTTGAGATCTATGTTGATAGGACTTTAAAAGTAAACTTGTGGACATTTTCTGAGACCATGTTGGTACTGGTTAGTTCAACTAACTATACAGAAGCACTAGAAAGTAACATAGGTCAAACTCAGAATGGCTAGTCAGGCCTTTGTCAAGATTTAAGAAAATCTCATCATGTGTGCAAAGATATTAAAAAAAAACAAAAAACAAAAAATAAAACAAAAAATAAGCAAACCAAAAATACCCAGTGTCATTGAGATGGTGCTTAAGAAATGGGATTGTTTATTCAGTTCTCTTCAACCTAGCACTGGACCATGCTTTAAAAACCAATTTTGAGGGCCTCCCCTGGTGGCGCAGCGGTTGAGCGCTGGGCTGCGAGGCTGCCCGCAGCCTCTGCAACACCGGTTCGTTCCCCAGCCACCGGTGAGGGTCCCACAAAAAACAAACAAAAAACAAACCAAAAAAACCACCAATTTTGAGGCATAAATATATTGGATGAATTGGTTACAGGAATCCCTACTCATCCCAAATGTATTCCAGGTCAATTTACAAGTGATATTTAGAAAAATCAACTACCTTCACCAGAAGAACAAAGAGGGGGGAATGAAGGGCCACTTATTCCAAAACTTTTTCCCAGAGATTTTTAACTCCAAGAGTTAAAATTATCCAAGAATACTGTGGATAATCTAGCATAGTTAGAAATCATTTAAAGAAACCCTAATAATGAGAAATCTCAATTCAGACTTCTTTTCCCAGGAGATTTCCCTCGGGTCTGGATTTCTAACTTGAACCAAGTGGTTTTCTGCAAAGCTCCGTAAACATGGCTGGCTAACTTCTGTTTTAGTGCTTTCCAAATTATATCAAAATAATCTGTCATTCCCCACTAGACAAAGGATCTTCAAAAGGAAAAATCTGCATTTATACAGGGCACTGTTTATCTGTGATTGTAATATCTACATAGATCTCTTTATCCTTTATATGTATCATTCTTCTTTGCATCTAACACTTAGTAGGCATTACAAATTATTGAATGAATATAGCAATGACTATTTCACAGAGAAGGCATTTTTATATAACAGAATTCTTTTGCATACTATATTTCAAAATAAACAGTTCTTAGGAAACTCATATCATTAATACAATAAAGTTAAACATTTAGACTAACATAAATTATTAGAAGATATAATCATGTTACCTGGAAAAACACAGCAATGATCACGAAATAGAAATCTGAAAAATTGGGAGTTAACTGCTATTTTGTTCCCTGGGTGGGTTACATTTATGGAAGGTAGTCAATTCACCTGATTCAACAGGAGAAGGAAAATATTTATAGTACAACTTTCTCCCAATTGTAATGAATTCCAATTACATAAGTATCATCTTTCCCTCAAATATTTCATTTGTTTTTTTCCTAATGGAAGTATTTTCATTAGCGCTCAACTGCTTAGCTTCCCATTTTGAGATATAAAATCTCACCTTTATATCTGATAAAATATATACCAACTAATTCTTAAAAAAATGTCAACTACTAGAACTGAAATCTTATAAACTCCCACTTCAAAATTATATTGACAAAATGAAAGCAAGAAAATCAAATTACATCGAATCCCTAAATCTAAATTCCAAGTCACAGGGCCTCAAATTTGACCTCATATCAAAAAGAGAAAACTTTTCTTAAATTCAACTAAATGTGATTCTCAAAACAATGCTATTGTGGGCAGGATATGCGACGTGACTCTTCATGTCTATAATGTGTCTTCCGTCCTCTTGGACATACCAGGGAACTGTAATGTCATTTTTTTGTTGGGCAATGAAAACAAAAATCCTTGTCTGTAAAACTTTCTCGTAATGACAACGACAACAACAGTACCAAGACGATATTAGAACATAGATGAGATTATATGGCAATTAGCCATGGGGTGTCTGACAGATTTCTTTCTTTCTAAGGGAAATGATGCATTTTGTTTCAAGCCTCAAAGATTTTGATAAAAGAAAAGTGCAATTTTTGCCACAAAAAGACAGGTGGCGTAAGCATGCAACCTTTTTTTTTAAATACTTAAAGTGATTATTTTCTCTCTGGTTCTTTGAAAAAGCTCGCTCGTGCTCGGGTTTGTGGTGGAGCCGGGTGACGTCAGTGTGGCAGTGCGGAGTCAGGCGCGGCGGCTCCCTATAAGCCCAGGAGCTGTCCGGGTGCTGAACCGGCCCAAGCAGCTCACCCGGCGGACTGCAAGGAACATGCTGTGGTGGTTCTCGGCAATATAAAAAAGGAGGTAAGATTGCTTTTCCTTTTGCTTTCCTGGGAAGTTCTAAATTGCATGTTCTTCCTTTAATTCTTAGCTGCGAAGAGAAAGACAGTTAGGGACGCCTGTATCTGTTATAACTGACTGGCAACCTGCTGCTCATCAGTCTCTCTAAGGATACTACGTGCATTTATGATTGAATCTGTGATTTGTGCTACTTGGGGTTGGATGTTTATTCACCATAATGTTATTTAGATAATCGTACGTAAAAAGCATGAAAAAGTTCAGATTTTAGTGTCAATACACACATGAATGGTAAGTTAACCAAGCCTTTTTTTTTTCTTAATTGATTGTTTCCTCTCTTGAGGACCAGATAGAAAGCCGAGCTATAGTTTATATGCTTAATATTCTTAACAGTAGGTTTCCAATGATTCAAAGGTTATTAAACCCCATTAGTCATAGAGGCAACCAATTTTAGAAATAGTTTTTTTTCTTTCACGTTTACTTCACACGAGCTCAAAATTAAATAACTATATAACATTATTTTCTGAATTCATATATTCTAAAAGGGCTTCTAGTATTGTCTAATTTAGTGTCAGAAAAGTAATAATAGAATTATCCTGAACATGGGCTGCTGCTTCTATTCAGAGTGAAGATTATTATAGACTGGATGCAACTGTGAATTATAGGGAAGTGATGATTTGGAAAATGTAATGAAAATGTTCAGAACTGCATAAATTATTACTGTTATTATGTTTTGATTGAAAGAGGTTGATAATATTTTGTTAAAGATTTTGAATAAGACAAGTATTTCTTTTTTCTATATCCCGGCTGGTAAAATTACTCACAATAGATATATTCACCTGCATTTTTCAGGGTTCCAGTCTTATTTTAATAGATAAGACATTTTAACTAAAGAGGCTTTTGGTCAAACCCTAAATAGGATGTTACAGCTGTTGAAACCATCTTCATTACTTCCCTGCTACCTGGGAAAGAAATCCCTTGAGTCTTATTCAAAGGCAATAACTATGTCATTCAAACTGAATCTCAATAAATGACCAAGGGGTAGCACTTGTTAGGCTGTAATTTAAACAATTGCAATGAGTATTATCTCCACTCCACAGCAAAACAAGATAGTGATTTCAAAGATAGCACACAGCCCTTATGTTAAGAATACGTTGGGAAATGAAGAAAATAAGTTTGTGAGGGGTTTTTAAAATTACTATTTCAAATGCCAGTGTTGGAAATAGATTGCTAAAACTAAATTAATCCTGAAATAATATTAAAAGAATGTATAATGTCCTTGATTAAACCTAAAAATTTATGAATAAAATTTCTAGTAGTAAATATTGTCTGATAGTAGTTAATTTAGAAGTATTCTCTGACATACTTGTGTAGATTTTTCTTTTAGTAAATTAAATAGGTTAATGGGAATCATTTAAATAAATATATGCATCTGTGCTAAAGAAGTTTCTATCACCATTTTTAGGTTCTAAGAAGTGAAAAACATAATTACCAATATTATATAGTGAACAATGATATTTTCTACAATTGATGTCCAAGTTAACTGAAAATTGATGTCCAAGTTAACAAAGCCATGATTCATATAATAATCATGAACTAATATATAAAAATCTTTTATTTTATTTGCAACAAAACTGTATTAGATGTAGATATGAATACTCTTGCTAATTCATATATGAGATTATAAAGCATTAGAGAAAAAAATGAATGAATATTTTTAAGTAGGAAGAATTCAACACATCATCTGTGTTTATCCAAATCGGGAGTTACATAGTGGTTATTTTAAGATTTTTCTAACAGTATGAGTCATTTAAGATTTCACAGGTCCATACCAAAATAGACACAGACATAAGTTAAGCTGAATCTGAACACTCACAAGTTCAGAAATAGACTAGTTAAGAAAACTTATGTTCTCTCTGTAGCATCTGTTATTATTTACTATACAGCTTTGAGAGCTGATGAAAAATATAACCACAATTGCCTTTTGCAAGACAGCCACAATAAAATTATTAAGAGAACTATAAAGCACAGGGATTTTAAAAGAGTTTATTGGTATTGTTTGTTTACACAGAAAGAAACCTCATTGTTTTAGTCTACTAACTATGCCCAGAGAAGACCCAGGTAATGGGAGGCTATTAAGATCTTAGCCTTCCCAAATCGATGGACTTGTGTGACAGTGAGAACAAGTTATTTCCAAAAACTGTCTGTGAATGAGATTTAGACAAATGGAGTGCTGTGGCACTACATTGTATGTAATAATGTCCTGCTGCTGTGTTTCTGCAAAAAAAAAAGCATTAGATGGACTCTCCAGGAAATAATTCTCACGTTGTTTGATAACCTTAAGGAAATAATATAGCATGTGTGAATGTACATGTATGTTTTAAAATTAAGCTAATTATTCTTTTTTTGGCCAATGATTTCAATGGGAATGCTACAAAAGAGAACTAAGACTTAGCTTGGAAAGTCTTAGAAGAACACATGCGAATCTAAAAAATAAAATTTGACAAACGTCCTATCATTGCTTCAGTTATTGTTAATGCTATACAGATTTAATAAAGAAGGGTAACAATTTTGATAAGGATTCCTGTGAGCTTGTGAGGATCCTATAGAAAATCTTTATAGAGTTTTTAAAAAGTTATCCTAACTTTAATGTGAAATAATCCCTACCATATTTTATATTTCCCTCAATGATGGTGCTGCAGCATCTGCTAGTCTGTTTCAGTTGTGTTGACCCATGTTTTCTATGCTTTAAGGAAATCTTTCAACATGGCAGAAGCTAAGACTCACCGGCTTGGAGCAGCCCTGTCTCTCATCCCTTTAATTTTCCTCATCTCTGGGGCTGAAACAGCTTCATTTCAGCGAAACCAGCTGCTTCAGAAGGAGCCAGAGCTCAGACTGGAAAATGTCCAAAGGTTTCCCAGTCCGGAAATGATCAGGGCTTTGGAGTACATAGAAAAGCTCCGACAGCAAGCTCACAAAGAAGAAAGCAGCCCAGACTATAATCCCTACCAAGGTGTTTCTGTTCCCCTTCAACAGAAAGAAAGTGGTGATGAAAGTCACTTGCCAGAAATTTCAAGGGATCCCCTGAGTGAAGATGAGTGGATGAGGATAATCCTTGAAGCTCTGAGACAGGCTGAAAACGAGCCTCAGTCTACATCCAAAGACAACAAGCCCTATGCCTTGAATTCAGAAAAGAACTTTCCAGTGGACGTGACTGATGATTATGAGACCCCACAGTGGCCCGAGAGGAAGCTCAAGCACATGCGATTCCCTCCTATGTATGAGGAGACTTCCAGGGACAGCCCCTTCAAGCGCACGAATGAAATAGTGGAGGAACAATACACTCCTCAAAGTCTTGCTACCCTGGAATCCGTCTTCCAAGAGCTCGGAAAACTGACCGGACCAAACACCCAGAAGCGTGAAAGGATTGAT
>NW_023603184.1:138180417-138229417 GCF_014898055.3 Talpa occidentalis
ATCTCTGGTCTGTACCCCAGCTCTTGTATGCATACATAAATAAATCTTTTTAAAAAGGAAGTAACTTAATGTTCTATAAATCAAGGGTCATCAGAGTTTCGGGAAGAGGATGTTATAGGACAGGGAGAGGGTCAGCCCAAACCCTGCAAACCTGCCTATTCTACATGGGTTCTGCCATCCGCCGCATCAACACAAAACATAGGAGACTTTAATGGGAAGGAACTTTAATAAAACTAGGAAACAATACAGGTAAGGCAAAGAGTCTAGTTTCTAAATGAAGCATCCAGAGTTACCCGTCCCCTCGTGGGTAAAAGTCCATCCAAATGGGATTGGCCCAGAACAAGGCCCCAAAGCCTGCCACAAGTCTAAAGCATCTTCCAGTGGGGACCCACAGAAAAGGGTCACAAACAACCGGACAAGCCCGGAAGGAAAAGAGCAAAATCAACATCAAGATAAAAGCTGCCATTGTTACCTCCCCACAGGTCTCACCCACATCTGTGTCACGCAGTCCACGACCAAAAGACAAGCGCAGTTTCTTTACTTGTCTCTAGGCTCCATGCGCCTCCTCCAGGTCTCCTTGCTCCATCCTGCTTCCTTCCTCCATCTCTTCCTGCAGCTTCTCCTTTTCCTGCTCAGCTCCACCCTCCCTTGGGTGGGGCAGGGAACCTCCCCCTTTCCTGGGGACCACCCTGTTATAAGGAGACACAGTGTTATTTTATACAATATTTTATAAAATTCAGTTCCAATGCATACAGTACTTAGACTCTCTCACAAAGACACTTGAAGTCATTTGATTGGAAAGAAAAAGATGGAAGCTTTAGCAAGGAGAAAGAATAGAATCTTCACCCAATTAAGAGATCGTGCATGAGAAATGAATTTGAAAGTCCCAGTGTGTTTGTTATTACTTATCTGAAGATGAAAGAACACTCATTTCTCCTTAGCACCCAGTTGCTCTCCCTACACATATGTCAACAGAATCCAGCCAAGTGAAAAAGCATGGCATCCTAAATTACTGCAAAAACTGCATGAAGATAAAAATTAACATGAGCCATGGGCTGTCTTGTTTTCCTGAATCGTGGCATAATCAATCCATGGTTGTGAAGAGTTTTTCTTTGTCCACCATCGCTTGTTAGTTCTCTATTGTAAGTCCTCTGCCTAAGACACTCAGGAAAAAAAAAATCTGTTGAAATTTTTTTTTAAAGATTGATTTATTTATACAAGAACTGGGGTGTGGGCCAGAGATGCAGGGGGGTGAGAGGATTCACCAGAGACAGAGTGGGGAACAGAACAGGCAGACTGACAAAATACACTGCTGAGGGGAGCAGAGGGCGGCAGGAGAGGTCCGCTGCAACATGAGGGACCCTCGCCTGCTGGCCAGGATTGAACCTGAGCTGCAGAGGCTGTGGACAGCCTCAAAGTGCAGCGCTCAACCGCCTGTGCCACCAGGGGAGGCCCTGTTGAAATATTTTAATTGTATCTCCATATTTTAGGAATTTGGTCCACATTCTGAAGTGTGAAGATGTAGAAACACCTTTGCATTTGAAAAGGCTTGAGAGGTGGGAGGTGTTTGGATAGAGGAAAGGGCAAACCCTCTCAGTGACCTTTCTCTCAATGTTTTTTTTTTTTTTTTTTTAATAGGTTCACACTGATACCCAGCTTATAGATTTGCATAACTAAAGAAGAGAATTTGCAAACAATATATAGTCCAGTACTCAATTCCAGCACAAAATAGAGAAGGACAATGCAGAAAATGGACCCACAAGGCATAGTACAATGAAAAGACAGGAAAACTAATATGATGAAAACAATGACAAGTATTTACCAGTTTATAGTATTTTGTAAATTGTGTGTTCATATTCTGCCATACATGTCTCAAAATGGAATAAAACCAGGATTTCCTTCCTTCCTTCCTTCTCTCTCTCTCTCTCACTCTGAGATTGTACATGCAGTCACTTTCAAAATAATTTAAGGTGAGACAAGTAATCTACATATAAACAAAGAGAAACATTAATAAATTAGCCCACATTTCTATATTGTCTAGATTTTGGGTTTTATCTTGTAGATGAGAAAGATCCATATAGTAATATACCTTTTGTCAAAAAAAATTGAGATTATCCTTATAGGTGGCCGTGTGATTAGTATTAGAAAAGGAAACTCATGTATTTCTACTCCTACCAATATTTATTTGGGTTGAATTCTTGTCTAGCGTTCAAGTCCTAATATTCTGTGGCTCATTTTTGGTTTTTGCTGTATCCACTACAGCAAAATTGTTGTGAGGTCTTCATGGAAAAGAAAACAAAAGAAATTAGTGGCTCTGCATAGTGCAACGCAGAAATGTCTAGATTCAGGGTGCTGAGCCCATGTTTATAATTCTCAGGCGGTCAACAACATCCTCCACTAATAGTGCACAGTTTTCCTTTGTTTAATAGGATACTAATGGTCGATGGAGCTGCACAATATCCCATCTGTACTGACGTTTTCATGTTCTTCAGATCATTGGGTATATGGCAAGAGTTGTTGTGAGTTTTGGGGGCAAGCCTTTACTGAAACTGCCTAGGATATTGTTAGTCACCAGGCTAAGCTCACAAGACCTTTAGAGAGTTTGCAAGACAACTTTCAAAGGAAAGTTTTCCGCTCAATACAAGAGTTGGTACTGAAAATGCATGAATCCAAAACGTCTCAAGGCATGTGACAATTATGAAATGTTTAATAAAACTTATTAGAATTACATCAATACAGGAAATAAATGTATTTCCTGTGGAATGATATTGGTTGACAATTCTGCACTTTTTCATTTGAATACATGTAGACATAGTGTTGCCAAAGTCAAGTAATTACAAAGGGATGATGATGTGAGAGCTGAAGAGGCAATCTCAAAACCCTTCCAACTTTATACCTTCTAATTGGAAGGGCATAATTAATTATGCACATTAAATATTCATAAAGGAGTTGGAAATAGTGAAGAGACAGGGTTGGAAGAGATCAGTGTTCTAACTCTGATTCTTCCATGGAGAGCAAATTCTCATTGACTGGAGGAGTTTTATTCTTCTATAAAATTTGTTTTCTTACATAGTTCATTTTTAGACAGTATTTGATTTCTCCCCGCAGGTGTAGACCCCATAGTTCTCTTGTCACCATAACCCCCATGTGTCATCACCATAGTCCCTTGTGCTCTTTCTTCCCCTGTTTTGTCATCTTTTTTCCCATCTGCCCCGCATATACCTGGGATCTATGTTCATTTTGTAAGTTTTTTTTTTTTAAGATTTATTTATTTATGCATAAAGAGCTGGGGTAGAGGCCAGAGGTGCGGGGGTAAGAGGACTCACCGGAGACAGAGTAGGGAGCAGAACAGGCAGACTGACTGAAATATACTGCTGAGGGGAGCAGCCAGGAGACAGGAGAGGTCTGCTGCACTGTGTGGGTCAGCTCCCTGGCCGGCCGAGGATCAAACTCATGCTGCAGAGTCTGTGCATTGCTTCATAGTGCGGTGCTTAGCCCCCTGCACCACCAGGGAGGCCCATTTTGTAAGTATTGTCTCTTTCCTGACCCTTTGTTAAGTTTCTCTACAGTCCACATTTACCTTTAACCTTCTCACTTATATCATTTACCATAATCCCTTGCAGCTTACTGGAGCAGTTTTAAAATGTGCTCAAATTCTTGACATTCTTCCTGTTGGGGTTCATGTCCTCAGATCTTGACACTGGTCCATTTTTAGTGATTTTCTTGAAACCAAAAGGGTACAGAAGATGGGAGCCTGGGTCAAAGGTGCCCAGCCAGCTCCCACCTGTCTCTTTACCAGGCATGGGAGGGTTCAGACTCCTAAGACACAGATTAGAATGGCCACATGTGGACAGCCAGGGTGACAACTCCAGCTAAGCCCATGGGCAATAGCTAACGCCAGCTGCCCACTGTGTGTGTCCCATCTTGGGGATCCTTCCACTGAGCCCCAACCAAGGCCTCACTGCACTTCCCAAGAAACCCCAAGGATGGACTGCCTTTCCCACAGCAATGACACATAATATTCAAGCATGAAACAAAATAGTTATTTAAGCTGCTGCATCTGAGATTTGAGATTTTGGGGGGATATTTACATTTTATTTTGTTTTGTTAATGATTTTTCTTAGAGCAGTTATAGGCTTATGACAAAAGTGGGAGGAAGGAACAGATATTTCCCATATGCCTCCATGCCTCAGATGTCCCCATTATCAACATCACTCACCATTTTTGCCAAGGATGAACCTACATTACACATTTTAATCACCAAAGTCCACAGTTTGCCTTCATGTTCATTCTTGGTCTTGCACATTTCATATATTTGGGCCAAAGTATAATGACATATATCCAACTTTATCATATCTTACAGTGTGTTTTAACTGCCTTAAAAATCCTCTGCGTTCTGCCTATTTACCTCCCCTCTTCCCTTCACTTCCACCACTGTCAATCACTGATCTTTTTACTGTCTCTGTAGTTTTCCCTTTCCAAAATGTCATATAGTTGGAATTGTGCCGCATGTGGCTTTCTCAGATTACCTTCTTTCACTTAGTAACATGCATTGAAGTTTTCTTCATGTCTTTGTCTGGCTTGATATCTCATTTCTTTTTAGCCTTGAGTAACACTCCATTGTCTGGATGTAGCCATTATATCCATTGACCTACTGAGGGATAATTTGGTTGCTTCCAAGTCTAGACAAATAAAGTTGCTATATATGCAGGTTTTTGTGTGGACTTTTAATTCTTTAGGTAAATATCCAGGAGAAAAATTTCTGGATCATATAGTAAAAATAGATTTAGCTTTGTCGTAAACTGCCATACTAACTTCCAAAGTGTGATACCATTACTATTTTTAATTTCCACCAGCAAAATATGAGAGTTCCTATTACCTCACATCGTCATCTGCATTTGGTGTTGTCAGTGTTTCAGATTTGGGGAATTTTAATAGGTGTGTAATGGTATCTCAATTTAATTTGCATTTCTCTCATAGCCAGTGATATGAAACTACTTCTCATATGCTTATTTGTCATCTGTATATCTTTGTGGTGGGGTGTCTGTTGAGGTTTTTGCACTATTTTTTGATTGGGTAGTTTGTTATTGCTGAGTTTTTAGAGTTCTTTGTATATTTAGAATAAGATTCCTCTATCAGATGTATCTTGTGAAAATGTTTTCTCTTCATCTGGTTTGTCTTCTCATTCTCTTGATGTTGTCTCTCACAGAGCAGAAGCTGTTAATTTTAATGAAGTTCTGCATATCAATTATTTATTTCACATATTATCTCTGGTGTAATATCTAAAAAGACATCACCATATCCAAGGACATCTAGATATTTTCCTATGTTATCTTTTAGGAGTTTTATTTTCCACATTTAGGTTTATGATCCATTTACACAGGTCTATGATTCATTGAGTTAATTTCGTTGAAAGGTATAAGGTCTGTGTCTAGATTCATTTTTTTTGCATATAAGTGTCCAGCTGTGAGTTTTTTTTAAAATGAAACTTGGCAGGAAACAGACAATAAGGAGCAGTGACAAATCATTTGACTTCTCTGTCTCTGTTTGCTTATCTGCAAAGCCACTGTGATGGCTGACCTGCCTGTCTCACAAAGGGGAGTGCAGATTGAAGGAAATCATGGACATGAAAGTCCCATGGATGTTCCAGTTCATTGTATTATTCATTAATAGACTGGGAACATGTGAAAGCAGCAGTCATGTCTGACTCCCCATTGAACTTCTAATACTGAGAGTTATTTCTCCCATTAAACAGATAGTCAGAAAATGCATTAAAAAGTTTTATGACATACTTTTAGTGATTATGAGTAAACATTTCAACAAGGAATGGATTTTGTTTTAGAAATTTTAGAAAGCACCAACTAGTATTTAAAAATTAATGTATAGCTACTATAAAGTTGTATGTATTAACATTGAGGTATATTTCATTCCTGTCTTATTTTAATTTTTTTTAACTTTGCTTTGGGCTGGGCTTGCATAATAAATATTAAGGAGGTAGGATAGGAGATCATGAGGAATCCTTCTTCTTGGTATAGGTGTACAGGTAGTGATTGACTGACGCTTGGGAAGGGTACACACTTGGATCATTCTCACATATGAAGCAAAAGCTGAGTGTGTTTGAGGACAGGCAGGCCTTGTTCCTCAGGGTGGATGTTAGCAAAATCCGACTGCTCCTGAGGAGAAGGCCAGGAAACCATGTAGGATAAAAAGGTTTGTGGCTTTAGACCAAGTCCAGCTACCACCGCAGAGGGGGCAGAAATCTCTCCCACCTTCGTTATAGGGCAGGGATTTGCAGCCCTTGGAGGGCAAGAGGAGGAAGAACTTACAAAGATTCACCTTCCAGGCTCAGGCCAAGACTGATGTTGAGGAAGAAAACCAAGACCTCAGTCCTCAGACCATCCTCACTGGGAGCCTCAGATGGAGTAAGAAGCAAAAGAAAACTATTGCAGGTTGGGGGACACTAAGCTGGAGATAGACCTGTCCCATATTTGGGGAGACATGGATGACAAATAATCACATGGAGAAGTATTCAACATTAGATTTGACATTCCTTCACAAGCTTGTATATTAAGTGAAAAATAATAGCAAGACCTAGTGAGAATGCAGAAAATCTGGAATTCTTATATTTACCAGTAGAGATGCAAAAAAAAAAAAAATTCATTGGAAAATGATTTAGTAGTTGCTTATAAAGTTGAAGATATACTTACTAAGCTAGCAATTATTCTTCTAAAATTTTAGCTAAGAGATATCAAAATATTTGTCTATGCTAATGCATGAAAGTGATTTCATAAACTTTACTTATAATCACCCCCAAATGGAAGCAACCCATTATCTGTGAACTAGTGAGGGGATGAGCTATAGAATACTATTCACCAATGAAAAGAATTGAACTACGGCTATAGGAACTGACATGAAAAGGTCTCCAAAGCATGTCAGGTAAATTCAAGGCTCATTTATATGAAGTTCTAGAACGATGTATGAGAGCAGAAATACAATGACAGTTTCCTTTCACTGGGGGTTGGGAGAAGGCTTTAAATACAAAGAGGCATGAAAAATTTCTTGGAGGTCTTGGGAATGTTTTGTTTTGATTGTGATAGTGGATATTACAGAGGTCAGTGCATTTGTCAAAGTGTATGTCTCCTTCAGAGAGACATTATTTTACTCGATGTAGATTTTACCATAATAATCCTGAGTTTAAACAGAATACATAAAAGATGTATTTCAAGGCTGTTTGGGGGATAGGTAGTAAGGAATATGACTATAAATCCTGTTTGATATGTATTTACTGTTGAGCTTTCAAAGATGCATTATTTACAGCTTTTCCTCTTGGGTTTATGGTTTCTATTTTTCCACGATTACTAAACTATTGAATTTAATTGCAATGCATTGTTGTTTGGTTTTCTTGACTATTTTCTCCATTTAGAGACCTAATTAATGTCACTCTGTTCCATTTAAGAGGCTGTGTTGATCAGAAATGTTTTCACTTCTCTGCTTCCCCGAGGAAACCTACTCATATGAGTGCTTTTCTCCCTAAGCCTCGAGTTTTGTGAATCACTACAGATGAAGTATAGCGGTAGTTTTAAATTCGTGTTGCATTAAAAGTCAATTTTTAATGTGCAGAGTTGTCCCTGGCTGACCAAGTTTGTATTTTTTTTTCTTGCATTTTGTTATTTTCTAAAGTGGAGTACATCTAAATATGCCCATATCATCAATTTGTATTTTGGATAACTAGTTGGCGTGAATGAACAATTTTAAAATAGACAGTATCGATAAATATTTAACTCTAACAAAATAAATAAATATACTTATGTCATCAATGTATTCAGCAGTGATGTTGGAGATACCTATAAAGCCACACAGTCACTGCTCTTTCAACAATGTCAACTCTCCTGTTTCATGTCACAGAGACCAGAAGGCAATCAACTTTGGGGGTATTGTCTTTACCCATAATTCACCTGACCGCTCTCTCAGTGACATCCTAATGAATACTTTCCTCATCTACAAAATCCTTTGATTCCTAATCTCCGTATGAAGGTTTATGAAATCTTATTTAATCTCCATTTTTGATTTGGCATCACATTCATGCATTCTTCTAGAGAGAACTCACCTCTATCCTGTAACTTGTCCCTCAATTCTTGACTTCTGATTCTAGCAGCTTCCAAGGCTGGAGTAGAAGAGCTCCCTCTCTTCTCAGCCCAAACTTGAGATCTATGGATGTTTTCCTGGATCTTCTTGAATGTTCAAAAGTTCCTGGAGCAGAGGACATCTAAGTGCCCTCTGTCAGCTCTTCATAGATAATGAGACACCTTCAGAGTATGCAAGGGGTCAAAACTATTTCTATAACATGAAGATGTTATTTGTAAGTTCCAAAGAATATGTAAAAACTAATTAGAAAAATTTATGCACACTTTGTTCATTGCAGCAACATTTGAAATAGTCTGAATGTCCATCAAGGGATGATGGGACAAGGAAGTGGTGGTGGACACACTCAGTGGAATACTGCTCGGCTATTAAATTAGACCAGTTGTGCCTTCTGAGATAACACAGATGGAATCTGAGGTGATTATGGTTAGTGAAACAGGTTAGAAAGTGAAAGGCACTTACTACATGGTTTCTCTCATAGGTGGAATATAAATAACCAAATCCAGTTGACTATAAAATCACAAGTGAAAAAGCCTTTAGATTCTGAAAAATATGTGGACATCAAGGAGGTGAGGAAGGGGGTTGTGGGATGAATTGGTAGACACGTTTGATAGTGTGACTAGCACTAAAACTGTGTGTGTGGTGAGGGAGATATGAATATTGAAGTGTGGAGCTGTTCTCCCAAAATGTCTATGGTATTGTACACTGATGGTAAATCAATAAAATTGTATTAAAATATTAGAAAATTGAAAATTTACCTACAGTACTATAAAAAGAAAAAAAACTTTAATACCTCTTGTCAAGATTGAGAGTAATTCTAAAGATGAATATCCTATTCATCTGAAAATCTATTAAAAGATTTCTCTTTCTCTCAGCTACAGACTTCATGTAGAATAGATACCTGAATCCAGCTGTCTTTTATGAAACAAGATATTACTGTGATTTGCAGAAATGTAAAACAATGTCACTTTTCTCAGTATTTTTTGTTTTAGAATTTTTTTTTCCTAAGAGTAAATTACCTGTTATTGGAAGCTATGATTAATATTTTCTTAAATGAATTAATGCCTAAATATTTTATAACATTTCAGTCTTCGTTTCTATTATAGTAAATATTGAGAGATATAATCATATAAACAAAAGTTCTTTGGTTCTTAATAATTTTTTGTGTGTGTGCAAAAATTTCCTGAGATCAACATGTTTAAGAAATGCTGTCCCAGAGCCTTGTATACCTAAAGGCAAAGTGTGAGCAAAGCTAAGTCTAATGCCTCTCATGTGTCCATTCCTCCTATCTCTTGAGAATTTGTACCAGGTTGTTCAGCTTTTTGGTGGAGTTGAATTTAGACAGCTTGCATTAGGACTCCTGGGTCAGTCGGAGCCTATTTGTAGGACAATTTTATCTCCATTTATAGGTGAGACTGTGTATTAGCTCTACTCAGTAAGTCAGAGCCTAACTTACGAGTTTCTCTAGTGTTAAAATATCATTAGGATACAATCTACAACTGAATATGTCAACACATTCCTTGAAATATTTACCCAGTTTCAAAGAGACTGCTGAGACCACAGGGTAACTGTCCCAGGGACAAAATGCCCAAACAAGAAACCACATGGAATTTCATGAAAAACTGGGAGAGGATCTTTGGATTCATAGAATCCTCCTGTCATTGGCTAGATTTGGACAGGGACGCTCCATGCACTTTGGCTGATAGCCACTTGGATCAAGTACCTACAAGACATTGCAGGAGGCACAGGCTTACATGCTGATGCTGAGTTGGGGACAAGAGTGATGAACAAGGGATGTGAAGCTGGGATGGTGGGTGATCAAATACAGGGTAGTTCTTTAGCCCTCTGGTCACTGTCTTGTTTCAAACACAACTGATGGCTTGATTGCCCAGGATTATCTTTAGAGAAGCCAGATGAGCACCTGCATTTCTGCAGAATATATCCAAAGAGGGGAAAGAAGTATGTATCTGCTGGGTCTTTTATCTCATTGGTCAATGGTTCACCCTCTGGTATGTTGAATTCCATTACAGGTCCCACAGTTCTCACATTGCTTCTGGACAAGGGAGGACTCAGAGCAACAGACTAGGGGTGCAGGACACAGGTGGAAGGGGAGCTGGTGCCCATGTTAACCTAGTGTCTATAGGAATTGGGGAGAAGTAGATGATCAAGTGTGTCCTGGTGACAGCTGAAGTTGTCCATATCTGGTGTGTTGCAGAGGGTGTGTCTTATATGGTAGTGTGCACGAAGTGCAAAGGATAATTGCACTTTGGGGGATATGTCTCTGCTTGCACATTCTCCATTCAGGTATAAATACTCAATAATCAAACATGCCAAAGAAAGAGAGAGCATCTCCCTGGGGAAGGATCCCAGCTTGCAGATGTCAGGTATTTCAGGTGGAGTCGCCATCCATATTGGTTTCTAAATTATCAGGTGACTCTAGAGGTGAGCTAGTTTCTCCAGTTCTCTCACTTTGCTATTATTGTCATTGAATTAATTTTATTTCAACAAGGACATCATGTTAAACTCCAGTCCTTACTAAATAAAATGTATAGTTTCAATGCAATGAAATGATCGACCACTAACCAAGTTAGTATTGGGAAGAATCTCTGAGCGGGCGCCTTCCAACAGTGCTGGCTTGAGGTCCTCTTGCAGCAGATCACAGACTGAGAAGTAATCTGCTCTCCCCATCTGGCCTTTGCATCACTAACAGCATCCCCTGCTTTCCAAGTTATTCACACTGAATGTATATCCTTCCATGGAAAACTAAAAATATCATTAAATGTGGTCCAATTTGGTACGATACCTGTGAGTAACAGAAATACAGAGGAATATAACTTGCCAACACTTCCCAGCTTGGGATTTATAAAGTACAGAAAATTGGATACACTGTTTTGAACTCTCATTGTACGGGAAATTATGTCCTATTTCAGAAAGCCTGATATAATTTCTTGCCTACTTGTTCTGGTCTATCCATACCTGGAACATTGTATTTAAGTTAAGTTTACTTTATTATATAAGTGGTACAGTTAAAAGGAAAAAAGTGTCAAAAGAATTGTCCAGCAACTAAAATGGCAGAACAACTGGTTTTTGAGGCAAGAGAGAAGCATATATTTGTGCTTAATCTAGTAAAGAGACTTAGGACAGAGAGGTGATGAATTTTAACATGATGGTTCTCAAATGTTCTATCTCTAAACATGTCATTTGACTTACAGTTCTGCCTTGCACAAAGATATTAAGAAAACATTTGGGACAATTTTCTACAACCTTTGGATTCTCCATGGCCTCCAGTATCTCATTTCTTTCTGTTTTCAAACCACCAGAATTAGAAGAAACTCTGAAAATCACTTTATCTTCACCCATGTTGGACCAGGAACCAGTTCTCCCTCCAAACATTCCACTGAATTTTAGAGGATAATAATTGCTTATGAGAAATAAATCAGTGATATAAAGAATTTAGTGTAGAAAGACAAGGAGAGAGAATGGCACAAAGTCAAAGTTATTTTTAAAATTTCAGATTCCTAGTGTATATTATATTGTTAATAATATTTAATAATGGCAAATTATGACTTTAAAAAAACACACATATATAATTTTATATAGAATTTTAACTTTACCTTTATTGTAAGTGATATAAGTGCCTGGAAGCTATGGACTCATAAAATAGGCATGATGTTGAAGTAATACTTAAATTGTTTGCAGTGATGACATGGGTCAGCCAAGCAGTCATATCCCTGGTCCCTGTTTTGATGTCAATGGTATTTTCAATGATGATGTTCAAAGACTGTATTTATAAATAGCTAAAATTAAGATTTTTGAAGTAATTAGCCACATTAGCTGAAGCCCAGACTGGGAGTGTAGGGCAGTGCACGTATTCTGGAAAAGGGTCCAGAAATGAGTGTGAAGTTGAAGTCTGATCCCAGCACTGGAGAGTCCATCCTGTGTTTAGGTAGAAAGGACTGGCTCCTTGTGGAACAGACCTTTAAATAAAACTCATACGCAAAGCAGATTTGCAGCATGCAGGTAAAGTTACAGTGTGGATGGAACACTGTGCAGAACTAAATGGAAACCTAGAAAAATCAAAGGAATTCAAAAGAATATTCTAGTGTTTTATTTTTTCTCTCCCAAATTATTTTATCAATTTATCCATTCCAGAACAGAGTACCTCGCATGATTTTATATGTATAATATGTGCCCAATAACTTTCAAATGAATGGACTGACATACTAAGGAACTGTCCTTCATGAAACAGGACCAGCATGGCTGGTTCCAATATGTATCCGTGTCCCAGTTCCTGGAATCTGTGAATGTTAACATGTGGCTAAAGGGACTTTGCAGATTTGATCAAATTAAAGATCTTGAGATGGAGGATCATTCTGGAACATCCAGAAGGGTCCTAAAAGTATTCAGGAATTTTCCTAGAGGAGGAATTTAGGGAGATGTAACCGTAGAAAGAAGTAAGAGAGGTGCCAATGGAAGTGGCTTCCACAACAGAGACAGAGACACAGATTCCCCCCTGAAGCTTTTAGAACAAATTCTGCTACATAATGACTTTAACCCAGTGAAACTGATTTTAGATTTCTGGCTTCCAGAACTGGAAGAAAGAAAGTTAAATTATTTTGAGTCCCCAAATATGTAGTCATTTGTTCAAGCAGCAATGGGAAACTAATACAATCACTAAAATGAGAGTTTTATCCCTACAGAACTCGGTTCAAATGATTATAGTGGCAATCAAAGAGACTTAAGAAAATAAAACAAATTCAGTTTGTAACAAGCTAGGTTCCCTAGAGTGTAAGTCTAATGAACAAATTACACTTGTAACTCATGAAGATGGAAGCCTTTGTCTGGTGAGATATTACAGGAGAGTAAACATTGATGTGCAAAATTGCAAAAATAACAGTAAGTAAATTAGCAAGTAAATTTAGCGCGTTTACTTGTGCTAAAAGTTTATATGGAATTGGAAGTGACTTGCTCTTTTAAACACTAAGAGAGAGTATAAAACCCATAGTAATGCATACATTGACATCAGTACAAGATTAGGGCCTCCCTGGTGGTGCAAGGGGTTAAGACACAACGTATGAAGCTGTCCGCAGGCACTGCAGCACGAGTTTGATCCCCAGCCAGGGAGCTACCCACATGGCACAGCAGACCTCTCCTAACTCGCCCACTGCTCCCCTCAGCAGTGTATTTCAGTCAGTCTGCCTGTTCTGTTCCCCACTCTGTCTCTGGTGAATCCTCTCACCCACCCACCCCTCCCCGCACCTCTGGCCTTGTATGCATAAATAAATAAATCTTTAAAAAAATAAGTACAAGAATAGGTGAATAAGCTGGTGGAACAGAATTAAAAACTTGGAACCACATTCATTTATGTATGCACATGTAACCAGTTGCACTTTTGGCATCATAAATTGGCAGGGAGAGGACTTAATTTCAAAGTAATGGTCTTGCAAAAACATCCCATTAGAGTGAGAACAATCAAGTTGGATTCTTCCCTAATGACAATTACAAAAGTGGATTTCAAATGTATTCAAGTAACTAAGTGTGAACAGTGGAAATACAAAGTTTGGAGTAGAAAACAAAAGCGTATCTGTGACAGGAGTGGGCGAGTTTTGTTCTTAAACTCAACACCTTGAGCAGGTGTTACAAGGTGATGTTCTGAAGGTGACTATGTTGAAGCACAGCATTTCTGTGTAGCAAAGGGTGTCACAGGCAAAATGAAACATTTCATAGCATGGGAGAAGAAATTCGCCTTAGTTAATATCATCAAAGGAGTAAAATTAAAAATACTCAAGAAATTTCTGTGGATCATCAAGGAAAAAAACCAGAAACTTTAGTTTGTAACAGGGGTCCCCAGGGACAGGGTCCAGCCCTGCAAAAGGAAGGGTGGAGCTGATCAGTAAGAGAAGACTGGCAGGATGAAAGCCCAGACCTGGAGCCAGGGAGGACACCTGGAGGAGGCACATGGAGCAGAGAGACATGTGAAGAAGCCACGTTTGCTTCTTGGCCTTGGACTTGGGGGAACATAGGAGACAGTTGAAACAGACGTGGGTGAGAGACCCGGGTAGGTTCATAATGGCAGCCTTTTTCTTGATTTTGATTTTGAGCTTTTCCTTCTAGAATTGCATGGCCCCTTCTGCCCCTTTCCTAACCAGAAGGTGCCTTAGACTTGTGGCAGGCTTTGGGACTTGAGTGGCCCTGCTTTGGGTTACCCTGTTTGTCTGGGCAGTTACCCATGAGTGGACGGGTGACTTTGGGTGCTGGATTTGGAAACTATATTCTTTTTTTCTGTTCTCTATTGCACACTAATTATCTATTGCACATTAGTTGTATTTAAGTTCCTTTCCATTGACGGTCTTGATGCAGTGAAGGGCAGAACCTATTGAGAGCAGGCAGGTTTGGGCCGCTTGGGGTGCCCCTCACTCTTCCCTTTAATGAGGATAGAATAGAAAAATAATGAAAGAGGGAAAAGTAGCCAAAGCACAAATGAAGAAATGCTTGAATTGAGTAGTTCGTTCTGGTGGAATTTGGAGGATTGAGAAAAGCTTATGTTGCTGTAGACTGGAGTGCTCTGAAATGCTCCCTGGCAAGACACAGCAAGAGGAGGTGCATATCATAGAGTAACATAAAATCTATACTCTATAATACTATGTGTGCTATGTAGAATATTAAAAATTTTATGGTGCCTGGCAGAGACAGTGTGACTTCTCTTAAGGAGAAGAATCCATAAATAAAAATATGCAAAGGAAAGCTAGGAAATGCAAGCACATTTGTGGTCAGCAGAATAATGAAACCTGAAGACATCCAGGTTCCTAATTCCCAGAACCTGTGGACATGTTCTGCTACGGGGCAGGGAGGAATACAGATGGATGGGCATGAGGGCGCTGATCGGCTAGTGTTAAAATGACAGGGTTATCCTGGATTATCTGGGTGAACCCAGTGTAACCACAAGCATCCTTAGAGGAGGGAGGCAGAGGTGGCAGAGAGATGAGAGAGACAGCCATTCCCGACATTCAGGATGGAAAGAGAGGCCAAAAGCCAACGTCCAGGCAAGTGGAAAGCACTGAGCAGCTCCAGTTTTAGAGAAGCGTGGGGTTACTCACACCTGCAGTTTGAGCCTCCGGAGACCCAATTTGGGCTTCTGACTCCTAAGCTGTGAGTAAAATTTTGTGATATTAAGCCTCTGGATGTGTGGTGCTTTGTTAGCAGCAATAGGAAATGAATACAAAGTTGGAAGCAATGGACTAGATCAGTGTAACTAAAGTAAAAATGCAGCCCAAGTGGAAAAGCATAAGAAAAGGAATGAAATCCATAGACTGATAGAATTCATGTGAGTTTAAAACACACAGATAATAAGTTATCACAAACTAGGTTGCACATCAAACTAACGTTTGGAGGGACATTTGGAGACTGGAAATAAATGGGAGAATTAAAAAAAAAATGAACAAAATATGGAATCAGAAAAGGGCCCTTTGTCATTAAAATGCCATGAAGTGGACAGATAAAGACATTAGTCTCTTTTCCATGTGTCGCTGATTTTTGGACAGCTTATAATGAAGCTCAAGAGCAGCAGAAAAATATTTGCTCTCACTATCTATGTAGGAATTGAGGTGTTAATCAAGTAACATACCCCCCCCCCATTGTCTTCAAATTACCCATAGAATTCAAGAAGGGAGAAAATCATACACAGCAAAGAAAGGCAATTAGGCAAAGGGATAATAAGGTGAAAATTTACCCACAGCATTCCTGGAGAAGCCCAGTGCCCTCCTGTGTGGCGGGGTTCACCAGCCCCAGGGGCTTACACACAAGAGACTCCCTTCATTTTGCAATGGGGGACTGAAGCCAAAGGCTGTTACAAGTGGCGCCCCCCTGGAGGGGGTTGCTAGTGAGGGTGGAGAGCCCCTGGTGAATGCAAAGTACCAGTGGGGGTGGAGCCTGATAAGAAAGCAGCCCCCCAGGACTGAGCTTTGGGGATTTCAGTGTTGTTGGATTTTCAGCGATTCTGGGGTCAGCCATTTCTGCCCCCAACATGCTGATCTTGCAGACGGCTGTTGAGGGCTTCTGAAAGACATGGAGAGGCTTCCAGCAGCCAACCTCAGAGAAGAAAACTTCAAAGGTTTTGCAGGTAGCTGAACGACTGAAACTGTTTCCAGGTTTGCTGCTGGTACAGCCTGGCAGGGAAGGCCAAGACCCGGAGCCGGGCCCCTAGCTGAGCTGTGAGTGTGGATGTTTGTCAGGTTGTTCAGCTGCTGTGGCTGCTGTTTTGAGTGTCGCTTATTTGGTGCTGTGCTGGGGCATCTCTGCAGGTCTGGGGAACATCTCCTGTTGTGTCTTCTGCTGTCTTCTTGAGTTGGATCCCGGCCTATAGTCTGGCTGCTATGTGCTCCAGGTCCACAGTGGTGGGAAGACACCATCTTTGGATCTTTGGAGCATTTGTGTTTAGGCCTTTGAAACACTAGACAGGATTTCGGATGAGGTAAGCAGCCATTTGTGGTCTCAGTGACTCTGTTTTCCCTTGTTTGTTAAATAAATCCTGTTATTGTTGTTCTCTGAGCTTGAGTAGTCTTGCAATTGTGTGCATGGGTGAAGAACTCAGACAGAGAATGGTAAACTATTTGGGCCGTGTCCTGGGCCAGTTTTAGCGACGCTTGCTGCCCTGTATTGGTCTGTTCCCTGGACCATGGTGACTTCTGCATCTTCCCATCCCTGATCTGCAGAGATAACAACTATGTGCTGGTAAAAATACTGTGAGTGCCGCTTGGGATACTAGAATTGGACCCTTTAAATTTCAACCTGAGCATTTCCAAAGAACCTATATAGAACTTGACTAAAATTCTAGGACCATCGAGAAATAACTTGGCTTTGTAAGAATTTTCGAAATTCCTTCAATTCTTGTGCATCACTATGGTGAGGTATGTTCTCTTTTGATAAGCAGTGAATTTAAGATAGCTCTGGGCCTGGCCTTGTTCTAAAGATGCAAATTATAAGGAATTATTTGCTGTATCTTTTCACCCACAGTATGGCACAGTGTCTATGTTGAATTTTGCTGATAATTCTGAGGTTTTCCCATGCATGCATGACTATGGAGACTGATAAGCTCAAAGTGTCTTCAAATATGAACTATTTCATCTAGATACTCTTTAAAACTCCTTATAGTCACATCCCCATGATGGTACAGTCTGGTTTCCTCCTTGCCAGTTCTTTCTGTTGTGTGGGTCACTTCAAAGGTAGTGCTAGTGTAACAGGGTGGTCCCCAGGAAAGGGGGAGGTTCCCTGCCCCACCCAAGGGAGGGTGGAGCTGAGCAGGAAGAGAAGAAGCTGCAAGAAGAGACTGAGGAAGGAAGCAGGATGGAGCCAGAAGGAGACCTGGAGGAGGCACATGGAGCCTAGAGACACGTGAAGAAACTGTGCTTGTCTTTTGGTCGTGGACTGGGTGACACAGATGTGGGTGAGACCCGTGGGGAGGTGACCATGGCAGCTTTTATCTGGATGTTGATTTTGCTCTTTTCCTTCCGGGCTTGTCCAGTTGTTTGTGACCCTTTTCTGTGGGTCCCCACTGGAAGATGTTTTAGACTTGTGGCAGGCTTTGGGGCCTTGCTCTGGGCCGACCCCATATGGATGGAGTTTTACCCACGAGGGGATGGGTAACTTTGGGTGCTTCATTTAGAAACTAGACTCTTTGCCTTACCTGTATTGTTTCCTAGTTTTATTAAAGTTCCTTCCCATTAGTCTCATGTGTTTTGTGTTGATGCGGCGGATGGCAGAACCCATGTAGAATAGGCAGGTTTGCGGGGTTTTGGGCTGCCCCTCTCCCTGTTCTATAACAGATTTGGCGACCACGAAGATTTAGGACAGAGCCATCCGTGGTTAGTCAGCCCCATGGGGAAACTGGGCTTCCCTATGGCACTGGCTACCATAAGCGCAAATGTTGTTGCTTCTCTTACACACATTGTAACCCTAAAAAACACTGTCTCCTAAGACTACACCCTGAGATTGTGCCACCATAGATATGGTGGAATAAAAATTAAAAGGGGGGATTGTAACAGGGTGGTCCCCAGGAAAGGGGGAGGTTCCCTGCCCCACCCAAGGGAGGGTGGAGCTGAGCAGGAAGAGAAGAAGCTGCAAGAAGAGACTGAGGAAGGAAGCAGGATGGAGCCAGAAGGAGACCTGGAGGAGGCACATGGAGCCTAGAGACACGTGAAGAAACTGTGCTTGTCTTTTGGTCGTGGACTGGGTGACACAGATGTGGGTGAGACCCGTGGGGAGGTGACCATGGCAGCTTTTATCTGGATGTTGATTTTGCTCTTTTCCTTCCGGGCTTGTCCAGTTGTTTGTGACCCTTTTCTGTGGGTCCCCACTGGAAGATGTTTTAGACTTGTGGCAGGCTTTGGGGCCTTGCTCTGGGCCGACCCCATATGGATGGAGTTTTACCCACGAGGGGATGGGTAACTTTGGGTGCTTCATTTAGAAACTAGACTCTTTGCCTTACCTGTATTGTTTCCTAGTTTTTATTAAAGTTCCTTCCCATTAAAGCGTCATATGTTTTGTGTTGATGCGGCGGATGGCAGAACCCATTTAGAATAGGCAGGTTTGTGGGGGTCTGGGGTGCCCCTCTCCCTGTCCTATAACACTAGGAGCTTTCAGGATTTGAAAGTCTGTGGTTGCTTGTCTTTGCCTGGGGGGTTGGGGGAGGGGAGAGGAAAGCAAGATTTCCTGGAAGGGGATAAACAGAAAAGTACAATGCTCTTTAAAATTGAGTAATGAGGACCTCCCCAGTGGCGCAGTGGTTGAGAGCTGGGCTGCGAAGCTGCCTGCAGCCTCTACAGCACCGGTTCGAACCCCGGCTGCTCCCCGGTCACCGGAGGAGGGTCCCACGCCCGCTGCTCCCCTCAGCAGTGTACTTCGGTCCTTCTGCCTGCTCTGCTCCCCGCTCTGGCTCTGGTGAATTCTCTCACCCTCCCGCGCTTCTGACTGTACCCAGTGCTTGTATGTATAAACAAACAAACAAATAAATAAATAAAATCCGAATGATCAAAAATTGGAAGCATTTAAAAAAATAAATAAAAATATCGCCATTTTGCAGCAGGGACCTTTCTTTGCTGGAGACTGTGTGAACCCAGCAGAAGGCTCACCGAGGAGACAGAGGTAAGCTGGGAGGCTTGCCCATGCCTGGTGCCTTCTAGCCTGCAGTTCCAGCCCAGAGGGGAGCAGCACCCACCGCTGGGGCAGACCGGGCGTGCAGGGGAGCGCGTCCCCGGCACCGGCATTTTGCAGCAGGGACCTTTCTTGCTGGAGACTGTGTGAACCCAGCAGAAGTTCCCCAGAGGAGACAGTGGTGAGCTGGGAAGGTCGCCCAAGATGCCGGCCAGTACCAGCAACACAGTGTCACAAGGAATATGGCAAATTAGAAAACAGGCAGTAGGGAATAGAAAAACCACATGCAACCCAGCAACTCCTCAGCAAAAAAGCACACCGCAAAAAGAAAACCATCTACCAGATTGCAACGACAGTAACTTGGAAGAACTTCTGAGCCTTCCAGATAGAGAATTTAAAATTGCTGTGATTAAAAAACTGACAGAAGTCATAAAGGAAAACAATGATAAGGGGAAAATAATTAATGACCTGAAGAATGAAATTGAGTCCCTAAAGAGGGAGGTAAAAGAAATGCAGGAGATCAAAGAATTAATGGAGACGCTAAAGAACTCTGGAAAAGCAATGAAAGCAGAATAGATGAAATGGAAGAACGAATAAGCACTCTTGAAGACACAGAAATAAAAAGAACTAAAACAGAAAAGGAAGGAGAAGTACGAAGGAAAAAGACCGAAGAAAGACTTCGGGAACTATCTGACTCCATGAGGAAAGGAAATATAAGAGTTATAGGAATCCCAGAAGGAGAGGAGAGAGATGTAGGAACAGAGAAAATATTCATGGATATAATTGAAGAGAACTTCCCAAACGCGAAGAAGGATCTGAAAATTGATATACAAGAAGCAAGAAGAACACCAAACTTCCATGACGAAAGGAAAAATACAGCAAGACACATAATAGTAAAGCTCCCAAGAATCCAAGACAAGGAAAAAATAATGAAACTAACAAGAGGGAAGAAACAGATAACATTCAAAGGGAAACCAATCAGACTGACATCAGACTTCTCTGAAGAAACACTACGGGCAAGGAGAGAGTAGAGGGACATAGTCAACAGACTCCAAGAAAACAGATGCCAACCAAGAATACTCTATCCCGCAAAGCTCTCCTTCCTCTTTGAAGAAAGAATAAGGACTTTCCCAGACAAACAGAAACTCTGGAATTTTATTACGACTAAACCCCCACTCCAAAAAATACTACAAGGAGTCCTAAAGCCAGAACCTCAGAGGGACGAATAACAACAAAAGAAGGCCAAAGAAAGTTATTAAAAGAATAAATAAATAAAATCAAAGGAAAGACAAACACAATGGCAAATACAGATGCTAACATATCAATACTAACTCTAAATGTCAATGGACTAAACTCTTCAATAAAAAGACACAGAGTTGCAGGCTGGTTAAGAAACAAAACCCAACCTTTTGCTCTCTCCAGGAAACACATTTAGCTGCAAAAGATAAAAATAGACTCAAAATTAAAGGATGGAAAACAATTCTACAAGCAAATGGACCAAAAAAGAAGGCAGGAACAGCTATACTCATATCAGATAAAACAGATTTCAAACTTAAAAAGATAAAAAGAGACCCCAGTGGTCATTACATTATGATCAAGGGGACAATACTTCAAGAAGAAATAACACTCGTTAACATATATTCACCAAACGAAGGAGCACCAAAATATATCAGACAACTATTGGCATCTCTGAAAACAGACATCAGAGAAAACACACACGTAGTGGGAGACTTCAACACACCACTATCAACAATGGATAGATCAACAAGACAAAAAATAAGTAAAGACACTAAAGCTCTAAATAAGGATCTAGAGTGCTTGGGCTTAACAGACATATATAGAACACTAAACCCCAAAAAATCTGAGTATACATTTTTCTCAAGCGCACACGGATCATTCTCTAGGATCGATCATATACTGGGGCACAAGACAAATATCAACAGATACACCAAGACTGAAATCATACCAACCATCTTTTCTGACCATGAAGGCATCAAACTAGAAATAAACCATAAAAAGAAGGCAAGGTACTCTCCAACCTCGTGGAGATTGAAACCCACACTACTGGAAGTCCACTGGACTAACGAGGAGATAAAAGAAGAAATTAAAAAATTCTTTGAATTGAATGACAAGGAGGACACCAATTTCCTAAATGTATGGGATGCAGCAAAAGCAGTAATAAGAGGAAAATATATAGCAATAGATGCTCACATCAAGAAACAAGAAAGAACTCAAAGAAACAACCTAATCTCGAAGCTCAAAGATCTAGAAAAAGAACAACAAAAAAACCCCAAAACCAGTAGAAGAAAAGAAATAATAAAAACCAAAGCAGAAATAAATGAAATCGAAACTAAAAAAACAATCCAAAAGATCAATGAAACCAAGAGCTGGTTCTTCGAAAAAATAAATAAAATAGATAAACCCCTAGCCAGGCTCACAAGGGCAAAAAGGGAGAAAGCACAAATAAATAGGATAATAAATGAAAGAGGAGAAATCACAATGGACACAGCAGAAATTAAAAGAATAATTAATAACTACTATGAACAGTTATATGGAAACAAGTTCAACAATCTAGAGGAGATGGACAAATTCCTACAACTCTACAATCACCCAAAGCTAGATAAAGAAGAAATAGAACACCTAAACAGACCAATTACAATTAGCGAAATTGAAATGGTAATCAAAAACCTCCCCAAAAACAAAAGCCCAGGACCTGATGGATTTACAAATGAATTCTACCAAACATTCAGAGATGAATTGTTGCCTATCCTTCACAAACTCTTCCAAAAAATTGAGAAGGAAGGTATAATACCTAACACGTTCTATAAAGCCAACATTACACTAATACCAAAACCGAACAAGGACAACACAAAAAAAGAAAACTATAGGCCAATCTCCCTAATGAACACTGATGCAAAAATCCTCAATAAAATTTCAGCTATCAGAATCCAACAATGTATCCATAAGGTAATTCACCACGACCAAGTAGGATTCATTCCAGGGACACAAGGATGGTTTAACATCCGAAAATCAATGAACGTTATCCAACACATCAACAAAAAGAAATATAAAAACCATATGATAATATCAATAGATGCCGAGAAAGCTTTCGACAAAGTGCAGCACCCATTCATGATAAAAGCCCTTGAAATTCTTGGGATACAAGGAACATACCTCAACATCATAAAGGCCATATACGACAAGCCAACAGCCAGTATCATTCTCAATGGTGAAAAGTTGAAAGCATTTCCATTAAGATCTGGAACAAGACAAGGATGTCCACTCTCACCACTGCTTTTCAATATAATACTGGAAGTCCTAGACAGAGCAATAAGACAAGAGAAAGACATCCAAGGAATCCAAATAGGAAAAGAAGAAGTCAAACTATCACTATTTGCAGATGATATGATAATATACATAGAGAACCCCAAAAACTCCATAAAAAACTAATTGAACTCATCAATCAGTTCAGCAAAGTGGCAGGATACAAAATCAACATGCAAAAGTCAGAAGCCTTCCTATACACTAACAATAAATCTGAAGAAGAAGAAATGAAAAAAAAACATCCCCTTTATTATCGAAACAAAAAAAATCAAATACTTGGGAATAAATCTAACAAAAGAGGTAAAGGACCTTTACAATGAAAACTATAAAACACTGTTAAAAGAAATAGAAGAAGACACAAAGAAATGGAAAGACATCCCCTGCTCATGGATTGGAAGAATAAACATTATTAAAATGGCCATCCTACCAAAAGCAATATACAGAGTCAATGCTATTCCAATCAAAATTTCAATGTTATTCTTCAAAGAAATAGAACAATTATTGATGAAATTCATATGGAATCACCAAAAACTCCGAATAGCCAAAGCTCTCTTGAAAAAAAAAGAAGGGAATGGAGGCATCACACTCCCAGATTTCAGGCTATACTACAAAGCCATAATCATCAAAACTGCATGGTATTGGAACAAGAACAGACACACAGACCAATGGAATCGAATAGAAAATCCAGAAATAAACCCACAGATTTATGGTCAACTAATATTTGACAAAGGAGCAAAGAATATGCATTGGAGCAAAGAAAGCCTGTTCAACAAATGGTGCTGGGAAAACTGGGCCGCTACATGCAAAAGAATGAAGCTTGACTACTACCTCACACCATACACAAAAACCAACTCAAAATGGATTAAAGAACTAGACATAAAACCTGAAACCATAAAATACATAGAAGGAAATATAGGCGAAACACTACGGGATTTGCACATCAAAGACATCTTTACAGACACATCACCCAAAGCAGTGATAGTGAAGGCAAAGATCAACAGCTGGGACTACATCAAATTAAAGAGCTTCTGCACAGCAAAAGAGACAATAACAAAAACAAAGAGAAACCCCACCAACTGGGAGAACATTTTTGCACACAACACTAATGATAAAGGATTGATCACAAAAATCTGCAAAGAGCTGATGAGACTCAACAACAGCAAAGAAAATAATCCAGTCAGAAAATGGACAGAAGAGCTAAAAAGAAACTTCTCTGAAGAGGAAATGCAAATGGCCAACAGGCATATGAAAAAATGTTCAACATCACTTGTAATCAGGGAAATGCAAATCAAAACTACCATGAGATACCATCTCACACCAGTGAGAATGGCACATATTAAAAAAACTAGCAACAACAAATGTTGGCGAGGGTGTGGAGAAAAAGGAACTCTTCTGCACTGTTGGTGGGAGTGCAAACTGGTCCAACCACTATGGAGAGCTGTGTGGAGATTTCTGGACCTACTAAACATAGAGCTTCCATATGATCCAGCAATTCCACTCCTAGGTATTTACCCAAAGGACACAGAAACATCCATTCCAAAGAACACCTGCACCCCTATGTTTATAGCAGCACTGTTTACAATAGCTAAGCTTTGGAAACAGCCCAAATGCCCAAAAATAGATGACTGGATCAAGAAGATGTGGTACATATATACCATGGAATATTACTCAGCATTCAAAAAAGATAAACACATGCAATTTGCAGCAACATGGATGGCGCTGGAAGGGATCATGCTCAGCGAAATAAGCCAGAAAGAAAAAGAAAAATACCGGATGGTCTCACTCATAGCAGGAATCTAGAAAACTTAAATAAGGGACCAGGAAAATGAATAACTATAAGAAAGTGAAAATCAAAATCAACAAAAATCTATGAACCAGAGACACTTTTGGGGGGGGGGTGGAGGGAGAGGAGGGATTGGGGTCAAAATAGGGGGGTTGAAATTGTATGGGGAATATAAAAATAAAATTTATTATAAAAAAATAAATAAAATAAAATTTAGTAATGAATAATTTCCTTTTAAAAAACTCTTCCCCTTGTTGTCATATTATTTTTAAATAATTTAAAATGTCACCAAAGGTAAAAGAAAATAACCGAAATAATATAAGAAAAAAGCAAATATTAAAAAATAAAAACAATCAGGAATGGAGAAAATGCAGTATGATTTTGGAATTAAAAATAAGGGCAGTATCAGATTAAAAACGGAAAATTGAATGCTGGCCAAATGAAACGAACTATAGTGGCATCAAAAGATGAAATAGATAAATAATTAAAAATGAGCAAAATGAGTAAGGAACATGCCTTCTGGTTATTGAGATGTAAAGCACACTTAAGGAAGGGTGATGAATAGATGATGCAGATGAGGGTGCGAAGGTTGGGAAGGTGGTAAAGGATGAATGAATGCCCTGGAGGTTTTGTGAGGGGGGAGGGAGAGAGGGTCAGAGTGAATTGTTACCTGCCTCACCTCTCTGGGCAGTGCTGGAGGCTGCTCCCTGACTGGCAGGCAATGGGAAGAGCTAAGTTCAGTGGTTAACACTGTTCAGTGGTTAACAATATAGCCCTTCCCCGTCCCTTCTAGAAGTAGAGCTGTCCTGGGAAACCTTTCAGCAGAAGTGGCATAAATAGTCATAAAAGGCAAATGTCTCTTTGGATTTCTTTCACTTGCAAAAACAGGTATTAAGTAGGTTTTTCTTAAAAGCAAAGTGGTGTAACAAAAACTTTCAAAAAGTGTCCATAGATCAAGGTAAGGGGAGATGAAAGAACCCGTTCACCACAGACAGGAGAAGCCTGTGGTCAGCCCTGGGGAAGACCAGATGGAAGGTGTGTGTTGAAAAGTGCTGACATCCTTTTACTTTGCTCTGACCAGGAGTGAGCTACAACTAACCTTCATCTCTAATGGATTCCTTAATGGGGGGAGGGTAATTCTGTCAGCCTATTCTCCTGCCTTTTACCTTGGAGGGGGTTCTCAATACCCAAATTTAGTGTCTACCAGGAAAATGAGTACCCTGCTCTTATTAACCTCACTTCCCAAATTAAAATTCAGGTCTAAGTTTAATTCTTAATAACTTGCTGGAAGCATATACTCTGTGTTTTATTTCTCAATTGTCTTCTTTATTCAATATGGTGATTTATTTTGTTAGAATGATAGGTGGGATTATATGGTAGCTCCATTACCAAGAGTTTCTAATGAATAGGTGGGTGATTATTATGGAGACCAGCTGTTCTGTTCTATTTTGCTCCTGTCTATCCTCTTACTCGCCTTCCTTTTTTAATAATACAATATTTTGGGGGGAGGACCCCGCCTTTGCATATATTGCAGATGAAACTACAGCTGCCCCTTTGGTCACAGGTTGGGGCTGTGACTTCAGCAAGACTTACACATTATGCTCCTTTGGAAATTTGAGGAGTGTTAAGAGAAAAACCCTGTTCTTGAGGGGTACACATGACAGTTTCAAAACTAAACTATTTGCACAGAAAGATGAATGAGAAGGAATTCAAAATACCTGTAGAATGGATCATCATGAAGTTTCGCACATTCTAGGAGAATGAGACAGGGCAAGCTAGGGTTATTAGGCAGTTTTAGGGATAGTGCAGGAGGGGACCTCTGAAAAATTTAGGGAGGCTTCAGAGATAAGGACAAGCAAGGGAAAGTAACCCATTCCATTAGGAAAAACAAACATGCCAGGACCAAGGACAACATTGTTAATGCTGGTCCTGGTTTCCTTCAGGAGGTAAAGGGAGGCGGAGATTGGAGAAATGGAGAGTGGTTTCATTTATGGTCACATTAGAAGGGCAGCTGTTTAACTTCAATGCAGGGATGTCCATCCAGAGGACTGGGCCATAAATTTAAAGATGCAACAAATGGGGAAAGAGAAAGATGTTAGATAAGGAATGTGAAGATCCCGCACTCAGTAGCAAATTAAGTGAGACAGCTGAGAGCTAACCAATCACAAAGAGACTGGGGCAGCTTTAGAATAATGAGGGGAAAAAGGTATATATTCCCTAAGACACGACTCCACTTTGGCTTCCTTGCCCCTCCCAGGCCTGGTTCCCTGGCCTGGGAGTCCCACTTTATTTCTGCTCTTTTTCTCCTCAATAAACTTTTTCTTCTAAACAAACCTGCCTCTTCTCGCTTGCTTGCCTGAGCGTCTGCGAAGTTCCTGCTGCGGCTTCGTGAGACACCAACCTGTGGGGGTCTAGCGGCTGGGGCTCAGCGCTGCCCTGCAGCCTGAAATCCAATCCCGGCTGGGAGACTAGGCCTAACAATTCCGGCATCAAGAACATAAGGAAGGACCTGGGATTTGTATCAGGACAAGGGCATGCAGAAAAGGGGAAGACAAGGGAAAAAAACAGAAAAAAAAAAAGAGGAAGAAACCAGTTGTATGGGGTGGGGTGGGGTGGGGTGGGGAGGTAGGGCAGAAGTGGGAAGGAGCATCAAGTGAACAAACCAAAGTGAAATTAAATATTTTGGTAAAGAAAGCAGAAAGCTGAAGTTGGGGGTGGGGGTGGGGAATGAAGCAGAGGGAAGGTATGTGAGCACACTTAGCAATTTCCATAGCCTGTACCAACTCCAGCTCCTTAAGAATAGTGTCAGAGGCTGTAGGCCCATGCCTTGATGATTGTGTGCCAGCTGATGGTTTCAAGTTAGTTGCCAACACCTTGATCGAAGCCCCCTAAGCTTCAGTATCTTTCCAAAGTATTTGCCTGGATCTGGTCCACCTCCCTGGTGCTGGCTATTTGAAAGCAAAGGGCATGCTCAAATTCAGCCTGCAGCCCTCATGCCTTCCCACTGCTCCTGCAGCAAAGCGCAACTTTGGCGCCTAAGGCCAGGTGGGCCTGTGCAGTTCTGTGCTCCCTCCTCCCCACTTCCAAGGTCTGCAGCACTGGCACTGGGACCAGGACCTGACCCAGACTGTCTGGTCACCCCCTGGCTGCTGCCGCCCTCTGCCTGATATCTTGAAATTATTAAAAGCTGTGGCCGTTGCTTGGGGCCTCCCCGGTGGTGCAGTGGGTTGAGTGCTGTGCTGTGAAGCTCTCCGCAGCCTCTGCAGCGTGAGTTCGATTCCTGGTTGGCCAGGAAGAGTCCCACATAGTGTGGCAGACCTCTCCTGTTGCGCCCGCTGCTCCCCTCAGCAGTGTGTTTTGGTTGTCTGCCTGTTCTGCTCCCCACTCTGTGTCTGGTGAATCCTCTCACCCTCCCACATCTCTGGCCTGTACCTCAGCTCTTGTATAAAAAAATAAATAATCTTAAATATATATATATAAAAGCTGTGGCCATTGCAGAAAATTTTTTGATTCCATATTGTAATAGCAACTTCAAGGTCAGTGACCTTTTCAACTATTCTTAAGACTAGTTTAAATTAAAAACCTTTTCAGAAAAAAGAATGCAATATTATAAAAAAGTGATGGAATTGTTTCCCGGTGCTGATGTGATGTTGTTATGATGAGAGGAAGAAATCTGAGACATATTCACCTCAAATCAAAAAGACGAAATTCCTCTTGGCTTTGATTATCGGTGGAGGATGGATGTCACTCTGGTTCATGCTTAACTATTCCAGTGGACTTATCTATCTGACTGAGCTGTGAGAAAAAAGGCTCTTATCTCAGGCAATTTAATCAGGTTTTAGGATGGTTATCAAATATAATATTTCAAGGATCTCTGGAGTGACAGAAAAATCAGCGCTGAGAAGTAATTCCTAAGGGTTCATATGTGAGCTGATAATAAATGGAAGGGGAGGTTACTGTAATGACTAAAAATTAGGTCCTAAGCTTTATTGGTGAACAATTTGTTGAGAAATAGGTCAGTAGATCTTTGTCACAACCCAGGCTTCTTTGTAACTTGAAAGAAAAGGTCAAATTAATTTTAAACCACCAAAATGAATCTGTCTACATGGCCTTTGGTTTTGTTCATCATAGAAACTAGGATTAGGTGTCGACAACTAGACATTAACCTTAGTGGTTGATTATACATAGACTACGTGAAGGCCAGGATGAGAGAATGAAAAATACAGATTAGAACCTGCTAATTACAGCCACCACTTATAAGCTGCATATTATTTTCAGAGAAGCAATTACATGAAGAAGGTATTATTATTCATAGAGGGAGAAAGCTATGCCATGGTGGAAAAAATTCTGTAATATTCTCCACCCATTATCCCATCCAAGCTAAGACCCTTGGTGACCACACAGCTTTAGGCTCACATACGTTTCATATATAACACCAACCCACACTAACTTAAGGAGCATATATTTTGATCTTGTGATGGAGAATGGATTTGCTAGATGCTGCTGGATGTGGCTGGTAGAGGAAGACCCTTCTGTTTTCTCTTATAAAATGGTGACTTCATAATTTTCTATTAAGGGGCTCACATTTGGCTCAGACTCAGCTCTTTTTTTTTTAAATGATTTATTTATTTATACAATCACTGGGTATAGTCAGAAGTGCGGGAGGGTGAGAGAATTCCCCAGAGCGGGGAACAGAACAGGCAGACTGATGAAGTACACTGCTGAGAGGCACAGCGGGTGGCAGGAGAGGTCTGTCGTGCCACGTGGGACCCTCGCAGGCGGCCGGGAATCGAACTGGCACTGCAGAGGCTGCGGGCAGCATCACATCCCAGTGCTCAACCACTGCGCCACCAGGTGAGGCCCTCAGACTCAGCTTAATCAGATTGCTCAAGGGGACATTTAGTGGGATAAAAGATACTCCAAATTCTAAAAATGTGCTTCAAAATGCTGTTTTATCACTGGCCATCATAATACTACTATTTTACAAATATAAGAAATGATATTCTTGGAATTTAAGGGTATTTGAAATTTCCTGTTAGAAAAATACTTCCATTTCTTTGCTGAAGAGAAGTTCCTCTCTCCTAAAACTCATGGCTACCTCATCATCTTTTGGGTTAACATTATCTTCTGCTGTGATGTGGGCCATATGTAGCTCATTCAGTTTTATTTCATTTTTCGCTTGACCAGGCTGTTTTCAAAACTTTAGGAAAGAGGTCATCTCATCAAGATTCCAGTTTTCAAATACACTGAAAACTAATAAAATAAGCATTAACACTGAGTTAGTTCTCAACAAATGAACAATGTACATTTCTACATAACCTGATTTATGGTCAATTAAGGATCTAGCCATGGTTCGTGGACAGAATCCAAAATTTTTTCCTGTTTAATATGAACTTTGTTTGAGAATGATGATAAATGATCAACATTTTATGTATAATTGAGAAATTATATATATATATATACACATACATATACATACACATGTACATCATAAATACACACACATAAAAATTACATGTAAGTGAATATACAATTTTGTAACCAAATTTAAATGCTTCATAATTGCCCTTAAAACTTACTCTCTGTAAATCTGTTTACTCAAATTGGGAGATGGAAATGTTGAATCCTTGCCCAAATCTTCTTGTTATTTGTCCCTTAAAGTCTGCTCCTTGACTGAGTTTAGTCTTGTCTGTCTTAATTATTAGAATAGTTGGAATAGCCATGCTGTGTTTGGTGCTCCAGATACAATATAATCTTTAATTCCTCTGAAAACTTGTCCAAAATCCCATAGCGAGCAAATTCTGGAGACAGGGTGGAGCCCTGATCTCTCTCACCCTCTATCTATACTCCTAATCTTCATTTTTCTTTCATGATGGTCTGTTTTAGACGTGCTCCTTTTTTTTTTTTTTTAAGATTTATTTATTTATGCATACAGAACTGGGGTACAGGCCAGAGGTGCAGGGAGTGAGAGGAATCACCAGAGACAGAGTGGGTAGCCGAATAGGCAGACTGACAGCAATACACTGCTGAGGGGAGCAGCAGGCGAGACAGGAGAGGTCTGCTGCACCATGTGGGTAGTAGCTCCCTGGCAGGCAGGGCGGGGATCAAACTCCAGCTGCAGAGGTTGCTGATAGCTTCACAGTGCTGTGCTTAACCCCTTGCGCCACCAGGGAGGCCTCCTTTAACTTTAATGCAATTATGAATCACTGAGGATCTTGTTAAAAGGCAGATTCTGATTCAGTAAGTCTGGGGACAGGGCCAAGATCCTGCATTTCATCAGGTCCCAGGTGATGTGGATACTCTTGGTTTGTGAAACCCACCTAGGTATGCTAGGTGGATCCAGCTAGAGATTACCTACCTATGTTTGTCCTTTATCTCCATGCCAAAATATACAGTGGCATTTTTAATAATGTATCCTCAAGCAGGGTCAACATAAGTAACAGAGAAATGAAAATCAGCTCTACCACCATTTCTCCATAGGTCCTTGACATTTGACTTCTCTGAGTTAATTTTTATTGAGTCATTGAAAAATGAGTATGTTTGACTAAGTCATCACCACCAATGCCACCACCACCATCATCATTATTTCGGGGGTTATAGAGTGCTTATGATAAGCTCTGACCCCGTCTGGGTGCCTTATATTAATTCCATCCTTTAATCCTCAAAGTAATTTTATATAGTTAACTAAGGCATTAAAAGATTAAGTCAAGTTCTCAGAATGTCTATGATTCTAAATGATACTGTTAACTTTGTTAACAGTTTAAGAACAGTGAAAAGTTATCTTAGTTAACTTTTTTGAAAAAGATTTGCATATGTCAGCAATAACTAAGCAAAATTTATAGTTACAAGAGCAAGATGATATCAGATAAATTGTAGAAGACAGGTCAATTGTCACTGCGAATCTTATTCCTTTATTTTAGGCAATTATGTAAATGCTTTGAGCCTTGGTGGGGTGCCTCCACTGTAGAGATAGGAGGCACTTATCTACCTTGGTGTACCTTTGTGAGAATTAGATGGTATGGTTCATGCAAATAACCCAGTGTTTTGTAGATAGAGACTCACACAGCGGTAGCTTTTGTCCTCATTATATTAGTGAGAGAATTAAAATATTACGATTGCCTCCTGTCTTATCTCATTGAGTGTATGAAGAAACAGTGAGCTGCACCTGGTGTCTGTCAACTTTTTCCCTCAAAATCTGGCAAAATTATTAGAGTCTTGGATTTACATTTAAGGCAGCCCCATTCTTGATCATTTCTCATTTGGGGTGATAAGAATATAAAGGACACGCTTTCTTAGTACTTTAATAATTTGAAATTACTGTTTTAGTCCAAACTACCTAAGAAACTAAAATTTAAAAAAAAAACTTCATTCCAGTGGAATCGTAGTAATATAAATATAGTCATTACTAAGATGGAAGTGAATTAACTGTGAAGCTTTCTCTTCAGAAGCAAATTATGGTATTCACTTAGATGAATGGATCATCGACTTTGGGTATTAAAGTGACCTATTTGTTTAAATGTATTAAAACCTAATTACTAAAATAGCCATGCATGACAGTAACAGATAGAGTCTTAGCTCTGGATAATTGAAAACACCAAACTTCCAAACTGGTTTCTGATGAAGTTCAATGAAAATATTCCAAAGAGTTATTGTGGCAGGAAATGACCATTTCATTCAGTTTTCCTCTAATTCATTCTTCATTTGCTTATGACTTACATAGAGGCAGGCTTCTATCAAGGGCATGGCCTAGAAAGATGAATAAATTGTGCAAAACCTTAAGCTCATTTTTTTAGTCTGGCAGATGGATATACTAGTGGGAAATTAGAATATAACTTGTGTCGTAAGAGTAACTACAATGCCAATGTGTAGGTTGCACGCAACATTAGCACACCATCACCTTTATCAGCATAAAATGTAGAGTTGAAATAATACACTCTGTAAGCAAAGATGAAAAATCTCTTTGCTTGCCCTCTGTGTCCTTTCTTCCTGAATGTATTAACCCTGAAGTCCCCCCAGATAGAAATTCTGGGATCGCTCCCACAGTATTGTGACACTCTAGAAGATGGATTCATTCTTTTTTATGATGGCTTTGGAACAGATACCAACTTAAGTGAGATTTAAAATCCAGATGAGGATTTTTTTAATGCATAAAATTGGGTGCAAGGCATCCCATACAGAGAAATGACAAGACTTTATGCCAGGCAACATTCAGTCATGGCCATGTGCCTGGACCATTTTCTTCTGTTTCTTTGCGTACAAAATAGAGATAATAATTCTTACATCTTTGCAATGCTGTACAGATCACATGCTTAGAAGACTAAATGTGTTTAACAAATGTTAATTCCTATATTCTTTGCTCTTCTGGAAGAATGTCATATGCAAACTTATGTGAGCAAGAACAGAAGTGGTATGTCAAAGGAAGGCTTGGGGTGGTGAAAAGCAAGGTATGTATAGCAGGGCAGGACATCAAGCATGAAAGAGGATGGTTAAGATGACTGTAGGGTCAGGATAGGGCACTGAGCAGGTTTTCTATGATCTTAGCAGATGGGTAAATGAAGAGTCCTGGAGCCCTCGGTGGCTTTCTCAGGCTTTTATTGAGTTTTACATGCATTGCAGCAACCTGGCAACATGGCAGGCAGGGGTGCCAGAGAGCCAGGAGGCCAGGTAGGCCTCCAAGCCCCTGCAAGTCTTCACTCTGGGCTCCTCTGGCTTCTTTCACCCTCTCTCTTGCTTCTGCTTCTCTCCTTGACTATCTCAATACTCCTCCCATGGCCCACAGAAGTAAACAAGTCAGCTTACAACAATGTAACAACTGCAGGTGCCCCATCAGGCAGGGCAATCCTACAGGTGGGAGGGCAGAAAAGCCTGAAAACCATTTACCCTACAATGACTTTGGTGACTTATATTTAAAGCTATCCATGGAGAGCTCTCCAGTGTGGTGCAAGGGGTTAAGATGCAGCACTATGAAGCTATCCACAACTACCTCAGCACGGGTTCGATCCCTGGCCAGGGAGGTGACCTACATGGCGCAGCAGACCTCTCCAGTCTTATCTGCTTCTTCCCTCAGCAGTGTATTTCAGTTGATCTGCCTGTTCTGTTCCCCACTCTGTCTGTGGTGAAACCTCTCACCCCTCACCCCTCTGGCCTGTACCCCAGTTCTTGTATGTATAAATAAATAAATCTTTAAAAAAAAAACTATTTATGGAAAGACTTTCTTGACATGATAAAAAGTTTTATCTATGGCTTGTCACAAAGAAACAATGGACAAATGTTTATTTTTTAAAAAGCGAAACAATTAGGTCGTTTTATTTAAAGACCTAGAAAAATCATTTTGGCAATAGTGTGAAGAGTAAGTAGAACTAAGAGAATGGAACCAGGTCGAACAACACAAGAATCCCATAACCACTTAGTTAGGAAAGAATGAGACTAATAATGCAAAGGAAGAGAGGAGGAAAGAAATAAGAGAAGATTGGGAAATCTTGTCTGGTAGGTAAATTGTTGGGGTTCTGATCACTTGAAGATGACAGTAGCGGAATCATCTCATTGAATATTTATAGGTTATCCTATGCAGACTGAATAAAGTATGATTTTTATCCCATGAATTTTTTTTTAGGTAAGCCAAATTAAAACCACTGTTGTTTATCTCTCTTTTTGCTTTCGAAAATGTCATTTAGTCATTCCCTTTTTGTTAAGGAAGTCATGCTGATGTTGACTGATTCTATACTGATTCCTACTTTTCCTAAAATAGCCTTGAATGATTGTGAAGGCTCATTTCTGCCCTAAGGGTATTAAAGAGCGAGTCTTAGCTCAGGTGTACTTGGGGACTCTGCCATATTTGTCATTTACTCATTCATGATAGAGGCTCAATTATTGCATGTCCCTTGGGGCAGTCTCCCCTGTGCAACAGCCATACTACAACTGACTTTTGTTTGCTTGTTTTTGGAACCTGGTGCTGATTGTCTTCAAGCAGGAGCCTCATGAGTTTTGGTAGAAACTACCTGCCTTTAATTTCAGGTTATATGATTCAGATAGGGTTCCATCCCTGACTCCATAGAGGAGGTGTGAAACGCAGGCTAATTTTATATCTGAAACCATGTCTATCATGATTGGTTTTGCAGTGAGTACAGGAGTACAGGATCCCGGTTAGTCAACTAGAATGTGGCCTTGTAACTTAAACAGGACTTTCTTAATCAGGACCTGCCTGGTAACTTAGGGTAATGTTAGTCTACAATTGAAAGGGGCACAAAATAATAGGATCTGAGAATGAAGCCAGCACAATAGAAGACAGAGCCAAGAGATGGAAGTAAACCAAGTCACCTCTTGACCTCATCCTACTTCCAGGACATTTCAGATACAGGGAACATTAAGTTTATGCTTTTCCTTAATTTAGTTTGCAGTGGGGCATCTCTCATTTACAAAAGTCTAGTGATAGCCTATTCACAAATTAAATCATTCTTTCTCTTTCTCACTAGGGTCCAATGTAGAGAACTGAATTAAGATAATTCAGGGAACTACTGGATGCAGCACAATATCATGCAATATTCCACAAATTAGAGACATGTGACATTGATCCAACTGAACTTTCAGGCAAAGAACCAGAGATTTGAAGAAATCAAATCGTTCCTTTGAGACTTCAGACAAGAATCTAATAGGATAAAGGGTCCCTTTGCCAGTGGTTCTCTGTCTTGGCTGCACAGTGGTATCACCTGGGAAACTTTAACAAGATACTGACATCTGGGTTCCAAGACCAGAGATACTGATTTAATTGGTTTTGGTAGGGTCTGGGCAGTGATTTGTATCAAAGTTCCCTAGATGATTCCTTTGTGGAGCCAAGACTGAGGCCCACTGTGTTCAAGACATGGATGAAGAGCAAGGAAAACCTCGGCCTACAGAGCACATAATGAGTCTGCCTATACCAAAACCACCACATGAGGCATCAGGCATTCATAAATCTGCAACAAAACCTTGTTCTAATGATTAACAGCATGGCCACTGTGTTCCTTTTAAATAAATGGCAACTGTGTGTCTAGGAGGCAGGGGGAGCAAAAAGGGGAGCAAAAATCCAAAGGTCAGATACAATATCTGACAGAACAAATTGGCCAGCTCTGACCTTTCAGAAGAGCGTGTAACCAAACAGGCTGGAGAGCTTAGCTCCACATTGATAGAGCAACATTTTAAAAATCAGTTGAAATCCTCTGACTCTAACCTCCACCCAAACAGTGCTTGTGAGTGAGAGTGCTAATCAATGAACTCTTCCGATTTATAAGTTAAGATACTTGAAACATAGATCTTAGTGTCAGGTGGAGAAGTGCTTAGAAGTGGACTCATTAGGAAGTCATACTATTTAGAAAGAACTTGACTTTTAATATAATTAAAAAAAAAACAGTGACTTGGTTGAATCTAACCAAGACTCTCTTGTTAGCTGGGTGTTGAATGATGAAACTCATACATGTGCGAATATTATTTTCATCAGTCTTTGAACTCTTGGGTGTACAGTAATGACAAGAGGAAAGTCTCTTACCTGCAATTATCTTGAAAAATTTGCCCTTCTAAGATGTTGGCAGGAGAAATTTAACACCTAAATCTTGGTGTCTTATTTCCTCCATGGGGTCAATTAATTTATTTGTTATTTGGGGATAGGTTTGTTAATTGCATAGCAGTTATAGTACAGTTTACAGCAAAAGTGTAAGTATAAATGGCAATCCAGGATTTCTAAATGTTTGTCCTCTACTTGCTAAGGCTCACAATTTTTGTGCTTGTCACAAAAATGAAGTCATAGCACAACAGATATGTGGCGTGTGTTTACAGAGGGTGAACAATCATCCTATGATTGATTTGAGGATCCAGAAATTTGCTATTGCCTATCAAAATGTTTTAAATTATACAATACAATTTATCCAAAAAAATAAAAATTTTCTCAACATGGAGCTTTCCTTCCTAAGAAATCAACTTCCTGGTCTAACCAGACATTTTCAGAGGCTAGAGATGGAGAATCATTCCCTACTCCATCAAATCAAAAGGACTTGGAATCAGGTTGTAATACATACTGCCAGCTGAGTTAGCTAACAGTATTCCCTGGCCCCCAGTCTAATCATATTGGCGTCCATAATGATCAACAACCCAGCACGTTCTTCTCACTTCTTTATTTTTCTATTCTCTTACCTGGAATAATCTTCTATATTCTTATATGTCCTATGTAAATCTCTTCATGCCTCAAAACTGTAGCAAGCCCCACCTTCTTTATGGAGCTTCCCAAGTTTGCTTATATTCCTGGACTTTTAATGCTGTACTACATATATTTAAAGATTGTATCCTGACTCTGGTATCCCTGTTTGTTTTTTTGAAAGATGTATTTATTTATGCATACAAGAACTAGGGTACAGGCCAGAGGTTTGGGGGTGAGAGGATTCACCAGAGACAGAGTAGGGAACAGAACTGAAACACACCACTGAGGGGAGCAGCGGGAGAGTCAGGAGAGGTCTGCTGCCCCATGTGGGTATCTCCCTGGCCAGGCATTGAACTTGTGCTGCAGAGGCTGCGGATAGATTCTTCGGTTGTGTCCTAACCCCTTGCGCCATCTGGGAGGTCCCTGGTATCCACTGTTCGAACAACATACGTATGATCTGTGTATTCCTTTTAGACATAAAAACTCTTTGTTTCTTGATTTTAGTCCTTCCCCATAAGGTCTGTACAGTGCTGAAACCTGATAAGGTCTTGATAATTAGGACTGTAATCATATAAACATGTAAACGATGTAAAATTTCTCAGACACTGAAAGTAGTACTAAATATATTGATCATGATGGAGATGCCCATATTTTTAATTCTTTAATAGCGTCTTCCACAACCATTCATTCATTTACCACTCAGGCCAAATGATTTGGTATTTTTAAATCAAATATTTTTTACATATACAAAACGGTTCTAGTAGCACAGGCAATGATGATTTAATAAATACTGTGCAAAACTTGGAAAAAGCACATCGGTCTGCTGCAAAATATCTTAAATTTTATATTAATAATACAGTGTCAATTCATTCATTATAAATGCACAGCCATTTGTTGGTGAAAGGAAAACAGGATGTCAAGGGCAAATAAAGAATTCATTGGTGAAGCAGTATCTTGGACAGGAACTCCTATTTGTCTAATGTTCTCTGTAACTTTAATAGTACCCAGCAGTTGGTGGTCCACAGCGGATCAGCAATGAGTGGATTGCATTTTCTTTGTTTGCTTTGCAATTGAAGGATGTTTGCAATATTAAAAAACACACACAACATACACACATACACCATAACAAAAACTCTGCCCCCAGGATACCATATGGCAGGGGCCCCGCACCTGAAACCCAAACAAAGCCAGCAGAACAGATTCAGTGTTTGTCTTTGGCTGAGAATTTGAGCTGACATCAATTATACTTTTGAGCCTGGACTGAATTCAATGTAAGCTTGTCAGTTGGCACTTTAGAAGAATGAATTAAACTAAGCCTGTGTTTCCTTATCACTGCGTGTACCAGCCAAACTGTTTTGTGCATGCCTTTGACATTTTAATTGGAGGAATCAGGAGGATTTTTCAAAGCTTTTCTAGGACAGGTAGGCAAAATGTATATTGCTTGCTGGGTGTAACCTTCAGGTAGTTCAATCAGTTTTGCCAAATGATCAGGGAAGCATAATGGAAGATCAGCTAATAAAAAATAAGCCAGAACATTTCCGTTGATCATTTTGAATTGTGGATATTTTTGTTGCTCTTTTGTTTTAGTATGTTTTGTGTTAAATCAGGTCCAAAAGTATTTTAGGAAACAGTTGGTAAAGCTATTTTGCCAATTTTAGAATAGCCACAGGCTTACATTATTGAATGGAATTGTATTTTAGAATATTAACATCATTGATTCTCAGTTAAATATTCACTTCAGCATTGTAACTTTTGATATATATTTAAGTGGCTAAGGGTTAAGTAACTTCAGATGTTTATAAAGCCAACAGTATACAGTTTCAAGTTAATGATAGAAAAACAAGAAGCTCTACCGGATGTTTTTATGAATCTTGAAGATGTATGATTTCATTCAAATGGTCATTTATTTACCACTACAATTACACTCATTTCTAGCATTTTTTCCTGCCTTCCTCTGACTAAATGTTATCTATGCTTGAAATTTCTGTAGTGAAAAAAAATGCTATTCTTTTAAGAACTATATGCTGAAACTTGTGCATTTTCTATGTTAAAAATCCCAATGAATAAGCACTTAGAAACATGAATTTTTAAATAGACACTATAAAATTACACAAATCCTTAAAACGCACTTTGTTGATTTTAAACAATTTTATTTGGTAATATAATATGTTCTCTTCTAAAGCTTAACAAATTTCTAGAATGGATTTTCTTAAAATAAAAAACTTTCTAGGAAATCTTAATTTGAACCTGGTCTGGGGGAAGGTTAGGATTGAAAATGTCTTGAATAAGATGGAAAATGACAGTGCAGATTATGAATTGATTAGTTTCTTGTGAAAACAGGTAATTTCTATTTTTCCACAATTAGTGAAAAATATAGTTTTAAAAATTTATGAACACTTTTTTCAAATGTCATATTTGTTATTACAGCAGGCAAATTGTAGGCCAACTGCAAATTTTGCTGATGAGGAAGAAATAAGTACTGGTAACTGGTCTTCTAGAACGGCACATCCACTATGGAAACCACTAGCCCCATGTGGCTATCCAAATTTAAACTTAATTTAGTTTAATTAAGGGACAACTAAGCACTTGAAAGATGGCTAATTTAATGAAGTGAATTTTTGATTGAATAGTGCAAATACAGAACATTTCTGTCAAAGTACATTATATTATTTGACTGTCCTATAGTTTGGTGTCCACTTAAATCTCACAACATTGTTACAATTTATATTACTTACTGATCACCTCCTAAGAGCATAAAATAATACTCCTGATTGAGAAGTAAACTCTGAGGTGCTGAGTTTTTGCATGAGTCCCCAAGAAATTTCATGGACAACCAAGGGACAGAATAAATATGCAAATAGGTGATGTGATAAGTCTATATTGCCTCAAATATAGATGTCCTGTCTTGTTTCTATGGAAAAAAATGCCTCATGTTGAATAGTATCATCTTTATCCAAGCTAACAGTCATTGTTATGCATAAGTAACATTTCAAATCCTGGTAATGGACCAAAAAGAAAAATTTATTTGGTACCTAGTTGAATCATGACATGTTCCACCAGTGAGCCCAACACTTTCTAGGAGCAACAAATTAATACAATTCCTCAAACATACTGAAAATAAGAATGAGCTTGACTGGGAAATACAATCTTATAAAACTGAATCTGAAATAAAACTTTCTTCTGATTGCAGCCATTTTCTCTTGCAACTGTGAATCAGAAATTGCATCTTCTCTCTTAACATCTACAGTTCTCTCTTCCATTGTCTACTGCATTTCACTTGGGAGGACAAGGTGATAGGGGTAAAATGTTTTTAACTGGGGTGTATGCTGTCTTGCAAGACCCAATTGTTTGCCTCTTTTTTCCAAGTCTGCATTTAAGGACATTACACTGGTGACTGGAAATTATCCAAAATGGGAGAACTTACTTCATGGAAATCAGTAAATGCTACAAATCAGAGAGACTCTGCTTTTGACATCTGGTAGTTAAGTGCCACCAGCATATCATTGACAAGAGAAACCCTTTCAACTAGGAAGAGTCTACTGTTCTACACTACTTCTCTACTCTGTCTCCAAAGGGTTAGCCATCTAGTGGTTTTGGCAGAAATCCTGAGAGGAAAATGACATGGTTATGACAGGAAATATTGAGACATAAAAGTTATGGCTAGGTCTCTCTTAGCAGGTGGTTCAATAAATGGAAATGCACACTTTCTGTTCATCCAGGAATCGAGGGGGTAAAAGTTTGTTTGGGCAACAGCAGACGAGGATACATTATCCCCTATGTATTTATTTTTCATCCATGTGGCTAATTTCTGTGTGTGTATTACAAGATTGACATAAACCAAATGTTGCTAATTGGCGCCTGTCAAGCATTAATGAAAACCTTAAGGCAGATCTTATCTTTGTTCTTGCCTAAACAGGTTAGTGAGGGCAGGAAGCAATATTGACATTCAGATATGCATATTTGCTTTCTCTGTATGGTTAATGTACAGGCTACTGAATTAAACAGAATCCTATAATTTCCTTTTAAAACCCCTGTCTTACTCTAGCAGAATCAGGCAGGAAAGACATGACTCTTTTGCAGTAAATGAAAGAATGCAAGATATGTTTTTATAGTCTAGGCTTCTATTTTCTTCAGCATCTCTGATTTATGAATACTAGAGATGTCTAAATCAGTAAAAAAAAAAAATACGATAAAGTCCAAGCCCCATGCTCCTGGTTATTATAGACCTTTTACAGATAAAGATAGTGTTAATCAAGGAAACAGTATCGTATTGTAGCATAGGGTCTCCTCTGTACTGAAGCACAGTTGAAATAAATACAATGTGCAGGATCAAATGTCACTAGATGCTCCTGCCCAGCAGTTGATTTAGAAGATGAAGGTTGTGATTGGAGATAATAAAGGTGTTCCAGGGCAGGGTGAGGAGCACCCCAGATTCCCTAAACCTGTATACTCTAAATGGGTCCTGCCATCTGCCGCATAAAAACAAAACATGCTCTAGTTCATAAGAGCTTCAACAGTAAATAAATTTAATACAACTAATGCAATAGAGAGAAAGAATATAGTTTCCAAATCAAGCACTGAAATTTACCCATCCCCTCCTGGGCAAATGCCCAGCAAAACAGGTTTGGTCCAAAAGCAGGGTCACTGAGGCCCAAAAACTAGCCATGAGTTTAAGGCACCTTCTGGTGGGGACCCACAGGAAAGGGGCAGAAGGGATGGGTCTAGAAGGAAAAGTGTAAAATCCAAGTCAAGATAAAAGCTGCCATTGTTAACCTCCTACAGGTCTCTCACCTATGTTTCTTTCAAGTGTCTCCTTCCATGTCCCCCAAGTCCCTGGTAAAAGTCCAAGGCCAAGAAGCAGGCACAGTTTCTTCACATGTCTCTCTGCTCCATGCACTGCCTCCAGGCTTCTTGCTCCCTCTCTCTGCTTCTCCTGCTGCTCCTTTAGTCCCTTTTCCCGGTTACTTTTCTGGCTTCTCCGACCTGCTCAGCAACTGCTTGAGGTAGGGCACCCTTACAATTCCCAGCTTCTCCATTCTTCTTTGGGGGTGGGGGGCAGTGAACTTAAACTGTTACAAAGGGACAAGTCTTGTCACCTGATATTTTTCAGTCTTGAATCTGCTTCAAATACCTTTCTATTGCTAGATACTGTTTTTGGAGAATGTATCATTTGCTGGTATGTTACAGCCCATTGGCTATAATAACTATCAAATTCTAAATAACTCACATAATCATGGAAGCTAAAAACAGACCTAACTTTTTATAACTTTCCTGTGATTTGTAAGAAATAGAAACCATGTGTTTAGATGTATATTGGATAATATTTTATGCATTGAAACACTTCTTATTGCCCCATGACATTTCAACACAGAGTTTATTGTGTTCTCTCTTTAGACTCTATAACAAACTTTGCAATAAGAGAAATCACAAGGATAAATAGGAACTGTCCCAGAGGCAGCCTTCTCCTTTGGCAAGAAGTATAGGGGCCAAGAAATTTACTTACAAACTATTCAAGTCTATGGATGTTTGGTAGGATTCTGAAATTTTCAAACATTTTTCCAGCTGCAAATATGAATTATAATTATTTGTTTTGAACTCCTTTGTTTTCAAATATTGTACAATTATAGTTGAAAATTATGAATAGCAGAAGTAGAATTGAAAGACAGAACAAATTTTTGAGAATTTTTTTCTATAGGAATGAATGCCCTAGTACTCTAGTATCTAGGAATGTATGTATAAAGACATCCAATAAACCAAACTAATAAAAAACCCTAGAAATCTGACAGTAGAATAAGGCTACAGGGGAGAGCAAAGTGAGGTAGGGGCCCATGGGCATGATGGGGGCTTTTCAGTGCCTGGTGGTGGGTGTGGGGTGGTAACATACACTTGACAGGTGTGATCCTTTACCTGTCAATCATATACCATGATGTAAACCCATGTTACCTCTATAACAAGAACAAAAAGTGAAAAATATATACATTGTTTCAAGAAGGCACACCTGGAGATAATCTGGAAAGTTTATGAATAGGGGAAGCTTGAAACTATTTCAAAATTTCTGGAGGGAAGAAATTAAATGGTAAAGCAATTAAAAAATACTACCAAGAGGCAAGTGCATAATGTTTCTGTTTTGATACTTTAGCACTAACAGTGTCAATGTTCCCTTCCTCTCAACCCCCTTCCCCCCCAGAAAAAGACAATGTCAGAATGTTCGGTGAGAATTGAGAGCAGAATGACGTAAAATGATTGTGTATACATGTATTTCACTTTTCCTTCAAGTCTGAAGTGAATGAATGAATAATTTAGTTGCCCAAATCTTAGATCTTGAGAGGAGAAGACTGGAAAATCATTCCTGTGACATCTGTGTACTGAATTTGTGTCTTGTTAGAACACAGAAAGAATTTCAAATGCAGTTTTGAGCAAAACAAAAAGAATTTTAGATGTTAGGCTATTAAAATGTGTAAGGAGTTCCTCATGTACAAAGACTTTCGTCAGATCTCAGATCTAATATTTCATATTAATAAATGACTTCCACGTAGTTCTTAATTTTTCCTTTGCTAGATATCAAAAGAAATATTTCTATTTATTTGCTCCTAATTTCTTTGACTCTTAGAATGCAAACTATAAAATTAGAATAAACTACTACTCCCCCCTTCTTTACAAGGCTTCATGTAGTCAGTGAAATTCAACATTTTTGTAACTTTTGTATATGATTTCAAACTTAAAGAAAAGTTGCAAGAATCATATAAGGAGCCCGCATATATTCTTTATTTATTTATTTATTTCATAGAGGCATGTTTTATTTATTTATTTATTTATTTATTTGTCTGTCCATCTGTTTGTTTGTTTACACATGCACTGGGTACAGTCAGAAGCTCGGGAGGGTGAGAGAATTCACCAGAGCCAGAGCAGGGAGCAGAGCAGGCAGAAGGACCGAAGTACACTGCTGAGGGGAGCAGCGGGCGGCAGGAGAGGTCTGCGCACCATGTGGGACCCTCCTTCGGTGGCCGGGGAGCAGCCGGGGATCGAACTGGTGTCGCAGAGGCCGTGGGCAGCCTTGCAACCCAGCGCTCAACCGCTGCGCCACCGGGGAGGCCCGGAGCCCACATATATACTTCACGTACATTTACAAATTTTTCAGTTCACACCAAATACTTTACCTCACCTATGTATGTGTCTGTGTGTACACAAATGTGTCTCTATGTCTGTCTCTGTGTGTGTGTGTGTGTGTGTGTCGTTCTGTCTGTCTGTTTACCCACCTACTTCCACCAGGCTGTTGTGACACCTTTGTTTCACCTTAGGGTCAGCAAAATCACCCTGATTAATTCCCACCCCTGTGGTCACACAGCCAAAATCTCAAACCCCAGTCTCATTGTTTGCAAATTTTTATCTCCCTGTTGTAATTACTGCCATTTACTTTGCTCAAGCCTCTTTTGCCATTCAAACCCATTGAACTGACTGGAGGGAAATTTCTGGACCTTTGGTTCACTCAGAATCCACTTTGTAGAAACCTCTTTTCTGCTTGTCAACCCTCCTCCCACTCCCTTTATATCTCACCTTAAAAGATTGGACTCTGGGCCTCTATTAGGAAGACATGTTCCCCCCCATCCCTCCACCCCAGACCACCCAGACTGCCTCAGTTCCCTTCCTTCCTTCCTTCCTGGGGTGATCAACCTCTGTTCCAACATAGCTGTGTCGTACTTCTCCGAGTGTCTTGCGGAAGTCAATATCATCATCATTCGGCAACAATTATCATTCTAAAACCACAAAAGACTTCATTCCTATGCGTTAGAACCTCAACGAAGGCTCAAGAAAAAAATATTGGAAAAAAAACAAAAAATACTGAAAAAAAGTCTAGACTAATGGCTAGTCTAGATGTTATAAATTCCGTGTTCTCTAGTAATTCTGAGGATTGGCCTTTTGGGGAAGTTTTAATCAGTCAGAGAAGAATATGGAGAAATTGAGGTTTTAAATTAACTCCAAATAGAATTTTGATTTGTAAGTATGTAGAATCCTCAGTTGAAGGATCACAAACAGAATGCGTCAGCAAGGCTTTTGAACCCAAGGCTAGTATGCACAAGTGATGTTTACCTGAGATTATTTGAGAACTGTGCTTGACATTAATTCAAAAAAGCTAACTTTACAATCAAAGGTGGTGGGAGTGTCAGCCAGAAGGCTATCCCAGTAATTCAAGGAAAGTCCATGTGGGTGCTTTGCTTTGAAATAATGGTATAAATATAAAGGAATATGTGGATTTACAACAATTTAAAGGAAATCCAATAAACCTTAGTGATTGGATGGACAAAGGAAATGAAGAGAAAGGTTGATTAGCCTCTGACACCACACAGTGGTTAGGATGGGATGTTCTTTTGGGGCTGGGTGTGTGTGGATTCAGTGTGGACATGATACTTTGAAGAAATCGAAATTGCAGTGCTCTCAACAGCAGTGCGTTTTGAGGCTTAGAAATTGATGAAGGAATTTATTTCAATGAAGAAAATTTGGAAGTGAACAATAGTTAAATAATGGTTTTTGGAAAATACCCATATTTAGAGGGTGTGGGGGAGAAAGACAGGCTAGGAAAAAATGAGAGAATTGATGATTCTGGTAGTTACTGGCAATGAGCCATATGGATTACTGATTGCTAGGACTTCAATAATGAATAGTTTTCCTAATTCTTATTAATCCTCTTGGTTTCAGAAAATGATGATGACTAAGCATGAAATACTGGATCATCATGACCCACGGGACATGAGCATGAAGGTGTAGGTTGGGGGTCCCTTGGATCACCCTCTTTTCTTTTTTTTTTAATAAATTTTATTTTTATATTCCCCATACAATTGCAACCCCCTTATTTTGACCCCAATCCCTCCCCTCCCCGCCCTCCACCCTCCATAGAGTGTCTCTGGTTCATAGTTTTTTGTTGATTTTTATTTTCACTGGTCCCTTTTTTTGTTTTATTTTCATTTTCCTGGTCCCTTATTTAAGTTTTCTAGATTCCTGCTATGAGTGAGACCATCCGGTATTTTCCTTTTTCTTTCTGGCTTATTTTGCTGAGCATGATCCCTTCCAGCGCCATCCATGTTGCTGCAAATTGCATGTGTTTATCTTTTTTGATTGCTGAGTAATATTCCATGGTGTATATGTACCACATCTTCTTGATCCAGTCATCTGTTTTTGGGCATTTGGGTTGTTTCCAAAGCTTAGCTATTGTAAACAGGGATCACCTTCTTTTCTTAATTCAACCCTTTGGGTATAATCTAGAATCATTTTAAAGCCTCAAATTGCCCCTGGAGTTGACATTAACTTTTAATTTCTTTTAAGCTAGTAACAGCTGAAACTTAAGAGACAATTCCACATTTTCTTTATATCCTGAGGTTTGCTTAAACGAATTGCAGAAGGGAATCCTGGGCAGCGATCTGGTTTGAGGCAAAGCAGGCTATGATTCAGCTTCCATGAAGTTGTGTTTTGCAGCTATGGAAGCCAAGCAGCCCTATGTACCTGACTTCTATTCACTTCTCTCTACTCCAGTCGTCTATTTCCTTCTCTAGAATGATTATATATTTTGAGGTTATTTTGGCTTGTTTTTGCTTTGTTATAGTTTTACATATACCTCTTTTACAACCTAATATTTTTTCCCGCCATTTGGGAAAGGATGAAAGCAACAGAACCATAAAACACCTACACTTTCTAGAACTCAGGGATAACGTAATATCTTTTAAAGTATCTTTTATGTACTTATAATGGACTGAAAGGAAAATGAATTGTGGAGTAGTTCTTTGAAAACAACTCAGTCACTCTCGCCAAACCTAATGCTTGAGTGGCCACATAGAAGCTTGACAACTATTTTGGGGGAAGATGAAGGAGAAAGAAATGACCTCAAAGGCCCACATGCACACACTGGAGCTGAAGCCCAGCAAAGAGGTACCCCTACTTCTCCACAGTGGAAAAGGGGGGCAACTCTATGTTTTGTCTGCATTTTGAGATAACTGAATGCAGCTGGGTAATTAAATAGGTTGTGTCTCGTTAAAGTGTGTGCATTGGGTAATATCTCACTTAAACTCTTAAAAGCTCAGCTTTTTTTAAAGCCTTTTTTCCCCCTTTTATGTTGACTAGGGGAAATCAGTGTGTTGTAAACAGTTAAATATCAGCAATTAAGAGAGGAGCAAGAATTCTGGACATGGCTGTTACTTGACAGGAAGCCCACAGACATAGGGGATTGTTTTTGTAAGTTTTATTGAGATATAATTCATATAATGTAATTCATCCCTTTAAAGTGCCACCAGAGGGGGAAAGTTATAAAGATGAAAAAGGTTAAAGGGATGTGGGTGCTCTGGGTTGGGTGGGGTGTGGTGATGTACAGCTAAAGAGGTGTGAAATCTATTCCTCTGAATATACAGTGATGTAAACCAATGTTATCTCAAAGAAACACATTCAAAAAAAAGAAAAAGTAAGCAGAACAACCCTAAAAACATAAAGGACACAATCCAACAGCCTTTAGTATTTTCGTAGAGTTAGTAACGACAATCAATTTAGAAACATATGTATCAACCCCCCTAAGGGAATCTGATGTGCCTTAGTCCCTTCCCCCACCTGAACCATGACTATCTCTTCCCATTGGGAATTCCATACATACAAGTGATAGATGCTTCTTCTATAGAGCTCTCGAACTTATGTAATGGATTTGACTGCAGAAAGACAATACATAAGTCTTACATATGTTGCTAACTGACATGCAGTGACCCACATCAATACAATGCTAGCCCATTTCTCTTGCGTAGGATCCTTTTTCATTCCAAGAGGGATTGATTTCATTATTTTCTTCCTAGAATGACTGACTTGTTGGGCCCCACTGAGCCTGCAGCTTGTTTATAGAATGATGTCATAGAAAATCCCACCTATCTATTGAGTAGTCACAAAGATTTAGGCACTGAACACACCCAGTGCAATAAGCCTCCCTGCCTCATAGAGGTTTACCTTCTCTTAGGACATCACCCGGTGTTTATATGAATTAATATGTCACCATGAGACATAAAGACAGTTCCCCTTATATATTCATGCAACTCATTTTCTTTGATGTTAGCTGTTTAATGTCCCTCTTACCTGGTAGAATATGACCGGCTATATATTCTATGATGGTGGAGACCACATTTATCCTATTTGAATAGGTCCACTGGACTATTTCGAGCAGGAGTAGATTTCCTCTTTGCAATCACAGATTCATCCCAGAATTGATTAGCCTTTTGCTGGGAGGGCTCCCGATGGCCAGAGCTTCTGTGGGAACACCAGTACCTTTGTAATATTCCGGAGCTGCTAGGACAGTGTCCCCTGCAAGCACACTGGGGCTCAGTAAAGATGATTGCCTGCCTGACATCCATCCCTGGATGTCCAGACCCAGATATTTGCAAAGCATTTTATTTAGTAGCTGCCACAGTGATCACAAGAGAGGGGAAGGGGAAGGGGGTGGTTTCTTTGAGGACAGCTTTCAGTTGCTCTAAATTAGTCATGGTTCACAACAGGAAAGGGAAATCAGAGACTTGTATAATGAGAAATGCGGAAGGTCCAGGGAACCTATACATTACTTGTGACTGTATCTTCTCGGTCGTATGTTTTATCTAACAGATTAAATCAATGGAAAGTGCCAATGTACTGGACATCACGATCTGCTAGCATGAATCTGGGACTAGATGCCTAGTCAGAATTAATAGAGGCATTTAGATGAAATTTGTTTTGGGGCCAACACTGGGAAATTAAATATCCTTTATAATGTATAATCATTTTGTTCCTCATATTATTCTGGTAACTATAATTAATCCATTGTTAAGTATCAGAAACACCCAAAGAAAGAGGAGCTGATAGTGTGGTTGGGAAATGACATCAGACAGATGGATAATGAAACTTAGCAGACAAAAAGAAATAATGTCACCTTCATGTTTTATTACTATTTTTGCATAGACAGAAAATTCATATCACCTCTCACATATCCTCTCGGCATTGCAATAGTGATCAAAATTCTGATGGGTAAAAAAAGCCACGTGAACCTTGTTCCTTAGGTTTCTATGAAAATGATGGTTTTCATTTCTAAACAGGTTAGAAGTTTAGAAATTGCTGAAGTATTGTACAAATACATTTGAATGTGAAAAAGTTAATCTGACTAACATTTGGGAAAATATTGTAATAAAAAAGATAATCATTCAGATTTTGGAATTTTGAGGTTCTTTCTTTAGAAATAAGTCTTTTCCATAATTTCTTGATTGTGGAATTTTAGTGCCACATGACCCATTGTTTCTATGTTTATGTCAACAATGTTAGTTTTTAAAAAAATTTAGAATACTTTCTTAAAAATCTGAAGCTAGCTTGCAAGATCTACTTTCATTTCCCCATGAAGCCTAAAATAATAATAAATACTAGCACAAAGCTAAAGAAAATACAAGTAATGAGAA
>NW_023603184.1:138229517-138246048 GCF_014898055.3 Talpa occidentalis
TCTAGTCTTCTTTATAAATGAATTTTTGGTTGAATGGTCTTCAAATAAACTCATATTTATAATTTAATATTTGCTTATGTTTTTGCTCTGGATATCTTATCAAGACTGATTTATTACAAGGAATTGATCCACCTGTTTTGATGGAGCTTCCCCATATTTCTTTGAACAAACACCTACAAAGTTCTTCTGAATTATGGCTTCAGCACATCTTGACCCAAATTAATTATCTTTCCTCAGGTTACTTCTTCCAGTATGTCTTTGATTAATGGTGACATCAGTAACCCCCTAATTCAAGTTAGAAAATTGGAGACTTTAAGTAGCTTTCCCTTCATTGTTCATTGCCTCTATGCCATCTGAAGTTAATATAGATTTTCAGTCCCAAATATTTGTTTATTTGAATCTCCACTTTCCTTTTCTAATCACTTCAACCTAGTTCACTGTTTCTCATTACAACCTCATGTAAAAAACAATACAAATATTTTTTTTCATTATGCTTGGATCTTTACTAATCATTTGTACTTTTCACAGCCCAAACTTCTTAAGAGAATTGTTAGCTACATCCCTTTGCTCCAGTTCATTACTATCTACTCATTAAACACATCATAAAATCTGGCTGCTCTTGCCAAGACCATAAATGGGCTAAATGTCCACCCAACAGTGAACTCCAAGTGCTTGTGTTGCTTGGCTTATAGGAAACTGGCATGATTGACCTCTATTGCTTCCTGAACCTTTCAAGATTCACCACTGTAGACACCCCTCTCTGATTTTTTTGTTTTGCTGTGTTTAATCTCCTACATCTTGCAGTGATAAGTCTCAATTTCCTTTCCAAGAGCGTCTTGTGCATCACCTCTTTGAGTTTTTTACCAGGGTCCTTTCATTGGTTTTTATATATTTTCCAAGTCTAGTGACTCTCAAACGTGTTCCAAGTAGGGCACACTGAGGACCCCACAAGGCAGCAGCAACATTACATTTGTAAAACTAAGTTGGAGGAAGAAGATTTTGTTTAATTCGCAAAAGTTCCTCAGTTGATCCTGAAATGATGTCTTTCTTTGGTCAAGGTTTATACTCTCTGGATGACCTCAGCCCTCACCCTGCCCAGTCCTTTACTACCACCTATGTGCAGATGACTCACAAGGTTTTATCTATTTTCTTACCTATTTTTTCAGTCCCAAGTCCATGTGTTTTACTTTCTGTTGCTACTTCTAACCACTAGTCTTACAGACAATTTGAACTGTCCAAGTTAAATCCATAATTTTGTTCTTTCAAAACTACTTACTGTTCAGCACTTCTCTATCCATAATTATCTAAGAAAAAAAAAAACAAAAAAAAAAAACCCCTGGGCTTTATTTTACCTTCAGCTTTATTTTACCTTCTTTCCATTATTTTTCACACCCAGTAAGTCTTTTAGTTCTCTCATTTCTCTTGCCCCACTCACGCTACTTTGCACTTCTTTCTCTTCTCACCAACATTCTCATTACTACTTTTTTTTATTTTTTTATTTAATTTTTAAAGATTTATTTATTGATTGATTTATACATACATGCATACATGCACTGGGTACAGTCAGAAGCGCGGGAGGGTGAGAGGATTCACCAGAGCCAGAGCGGGGAGCAGAGCAGGCAGAAGGACCGAAGGACACTGCTGAGGGGAGCAGCGGGCGGCAGGAGAGGTCTGCGCGCCATGTGGGACCCTCCTCTGGTGGCCGGGGAGCAGCCGGGGATCGAACCGGCGCTGCAGAGGCTGCGGGCAGCTTCACAACCCAGCGTTCAACCGCTGCGCCACCGGGAGGCCCTCTCATTACTTCTTTACCATGCCGCTAGTGTTGTTTTCTGCATTCAGATTGCAAAGTGAATTTTTCAAATGTAACTCTTATCATGTCAATTCCCAGATTACAATGCTCTTGAACTCCAACAAGGAAGAGGATAAAGCCTAAATTCCTGGTGTTACATCTCCCCTGTTTAACTGAGTAAGAACAAGTTTAGTGACTCGGTATTATTCAAATATTTAATGTTTAAATAATTTTTCATGTCACCAGGCAATATTCTACACTTGAGGGATACTGAAAGGTGGAAATAAGAAGGTTTTTTAACACTAATGGACATTCTAGGTCATAGAGAAAGCAAACCAAAGTAAATACAAAAGTGTAAGTTCTTTTTTTTGAAGATTTATTTTATTTATTTATGCATACAAGAGCTGGGGTGCAGGCCAAAGGTGCGGCGGGTGAGAGGACTCACCAGAGACAGAGTGGGGGCATAACAGGCAGATTGACTGAAATCCACTGCTGAGGAGAGCAGCGGGTGAGACAGGAGAGGTCGGCTGTGCCATGTAGGTAGCAACTTGACTGGGGATCGAACTCATGCTGCAGTGAATTTTTATGGCTTCATAGTGCTGAGACTTAACCCCGTGTGCCACTAGGGAGGCCCACAAATGTAAATTCTACGTACAAAATTAAAGTAGAATGAGGATGCAGGGGGGTTGGGCACTGCACTGTGAAGCAGTCCGCAGCCTCTGCAGCATGGGTTCAATCCCTGGCTGGCCAGGGAGAAACCCACATGGCTCAGCAGACCTCTCCTATCTCACCCACTGTTCCCCTCAGCAGTGTATTTCAGTCAGTCTGCCTGTTCTGTTCCCCACTCTGTCTCTGGTGAATCCTCTCACCCCCACACCTCTGGCCTGTGTCCCTACTCTTGTATGCATAAATAAATAAATCTTTAAAAAAAAGTAGAATGATATAATTGAGATTAAGTAGATGGTGATTGTATAATGGGATTGAGAATCCTGTAAGATATTAAATAGAAGGTAACTTTTAATTGACAACTAAATAAATGGAGGGATATAAAAGTCTTGGGAAGAGCATTTTTTAATGGAGGAGATAGTGCTGCAAAGGTCCTAAAGCAGAGACAAATTTCATGCTTCAGGAGCAGAGGAACAGAGGAAGACAGTGATGCAGACTGCAGACTAAGTCCATGAGTAAAAAGTCAGAGAGGTACGCAGGAAACAGATTATGTTTTTTTTTTTTTTTTGAAAGTTTGCTAAGGCATTTAGATTTTATATTATTATTTTATTTAAATAAATTGTATTGATCTATCACTGGCTTACCGTACTATAGAACCTTTAGGAGCATAGCTTCATGGCTTGATACGATTATGTATCCTACCACACCTACTACCAAATCCCCCCTTAATCACATCAGGTTATTTTGTATTTCCCAAAGAATCTATGCTTTTGTGTTTTATTGAGTGTGGATGGATTCTCTCTTATTCTGCTGGAGTTGGATTTGGGAGACATGTGTAGAGTCAGTGCTGGGTTTTCCCCAAGCCAGCTCTTGCAGGAGAATAGGGACAAGCTAAACTAAAAGAGAGAGAGAAACCTTTTCTGAGTTAGCAACAGTTTAATCCTTTTTTTTTTTTTTTCCAATTACATGGATCTATACATGATCTTTTTCGGTACAGCTTGAGTTTATTTTCTTGCAGTTGATTAAGTGCTGTATAAATAGTTTGTCTCTCATTTCAAAAAACACTAATATAGCCTGCAGTGAGATTGCTTTTGAAATTCTAGCAGCATATATTTGGGAAATGTAACAGGAACTTTTTATTGTTTTTTTCAAGGGGAGAAATTAAGTGAAATGAGTAATAAAACTCCTCTGAAGTACAAATTTAGATATTGATTAAATTGGGGAATGCACCATGTCAGATTTTAGTATGTATTCTGACTAAATACATGTCAATGGGTATGATAGTAGGTGGAACTAATGATGTGACAATCAGCAGTTTGTTTTATATCCTCAGGGGTATTTTTCATATAATCTTGTCTATCTATTTGAAAAGAAATATGTTGTTGGTCAAAGGGAAACTCAGTAGTCAGAATGAATCATCATCCATTGTGCCAAAGAGCTGCTGAAGTCATCATTACTAGAAGAATAGACAGGAGGCATTTCAAAATTTGATAGATGGCAGCCATGTTTAATCATGACCTAGTGATCCATGGGCACGTGTGCTGGCATCAATGGAATTGTTCCAGAAAAAAGACATTATCTTGAATTATTCTTGCAAAGGACCACATAGTAAACATGTTAGCCTTGGCGAGGCATGCAGTCTCTGTTGCAACTGTGCATCTCTGGTGCTGTGGTATAAAAACAGTCACAAAAAATATGTAAATGAAAATATGTGAATAGGGCCTCCCTGGTGGCCTGGGGGTTTAGTCTCAGCATTATCACCGCGACAGCCTGAGTTCAATCCCTGGCTAGGGAGCTGACCCACATGGTGCAGCAGACCTCTCCTGTCTCTCCTGCTGCTCCCTTCAGCAGTATATTTCAGTAGATCCTCCTGTTCTGCTCCCCGCTCTGTCTCTGGTGAATCCTCTCATCTCTCATACCTCTGGCCTGTACCCCAGTTCTTCAAAAAAAAAAAAAAAAACCTGTGAATAAATGAGCATAGACCATGTGAAAAAATAGACTACATGTAAATGAATGAGTGTGGCAGTACTCCAAAAATTATTTATGGACATTGGAAATTTAATTTCATATATATATATATATATCATGTTTCCTAAAATACTGCTAAATTTTTTTTCAATCACTAAAAAAAGAGTAGAAAATATTCTTAACTCACACGCGGAAGCAGGAGTTGGGCCGATTTAGTCCTTGGGCTATACCTGTGATTCCAGGTTCATCCTCCCTCAGTAGACCACAAGGTCGCAGTTATGTTCCCATGGCTGAAGGTCACTCCCTTATTCATCAGTGAATCATTTGAATGGTCTGTTTAGTATGTTACAATTCAGATTGAGCTTTCAGCTCTACATTTTTGCTGATCCAAAAAGAAGTTGGTGTATGTACTTATTTTGTTTTGAATATCACCCCAAGAGAAACAAATAAAAATCGATGAACTTGATGAACTGGAAGGAACATAAGGTATTGTTCAACATGAAATAATAGAATAGAAAGCAAGACCCACTATCTTAGAAATCTAATTGGTCTTCTGCAATGATTCATGAATGGGGCAGCATCACATTAATTACTGCAAGGGCTTATACAAAATGAAGTGTATTTATAGACAGAAAGGGGGAGGGTTAAGATTATTCGTTTAAGAAAAGATTATTTCACTTAAAACCAACTTCCCCCAGGGGAAGCAAGAGGGCTCTTATCATGCAGATGACCTCACCATGTTGTGTAGCAACCTCCAGATTTATTGGTTTAAGATCATACTTTGGCGAGAGGTTTAAACTGCAACAGGGATTAAGCCTGGGTGGGGGTCCAGCATGAATGACTCCATTTTGGGCCTGTTTTTTCTGTTTTTAACAGAATCACCCCTATGACAGATAGTAAAACTTCTGTTATTTTTTTAAATTTAGAACATGACTCAGAGGAGAATTAACCCAAATATCGAAAGATGTGTTGAAAAATGTGCAAAAATAGGGGAAATGTCAAGAGAATGTTAATTATTAGTGTTGGTTGGGAAGCACTGGAGAATGACACAGAACCACGGAAATGTTGCCTGTGTGAGCTCAAAACTGGAACATTCTTTTGGTCAATGTTTGATCAAATGCAAGGGAGGATTTTATTGGTGACAACTATTTCTATTACAATGTCAAGAAAATACAGATTAAGTGCATATTTTTAAAAGCATCATCTGTCTTAATTAGAATCATTGAGAATAATTTTACCAACATAATTTCTACAAAGAAGTCTTTCCTGTCTTTAGCTTTTCAGGGATAAAGAAGGACTATGGGACAAATTTTAACTTCTAGAGCAGAAACCACTGTGGTAAACAAGGGTAGAGTTCAAATTTCAAAAGATTCACTGATTTTTTTTTATATAAAAAGAACAAAATGACACCAATTGCTTTGGAAACTGACACACAGAAATATCTCCTCCCTAAGTTAAATTTACCTTTGGATTTAAAAACAGAAAATACCAGCAAAGCACAACTGAACATCCAATCAAAGAAGTTATTGTTTTACAGGCAGAGAAGCCCACATTCTTGACATTCCTCTCCAAAATACACAAGACCCCGGAGACATCTTTTTGCTGCCTCCAACCTTTCATGTACTTTAAATAAAACCCTGAAATTTCTTTAAAGCACACCCCCAGAATATTTACACATAAACATATAATATTCTTAGACTTATGTTTGGTATATACAGACGTGATGGGAACAGGTTTTTATTTGCATTTACATTTGAAACGATAACAAATGAACTTCCAGTTTTTCTGAGGCCAGAAACTGCCCACAATTTCAAAAAAGAAGCCTAGAAACATTGGATGTATCATTTACTTTAGGAAAAGACAGGAAAAAAATTATGTTGGTATCAAAAAAGCAAGCACATGATAAAAGGTCTTATGTATAAAGTTTTTTAAGTGAAAAATAATTGCCTTGCAGAATCATATGCATCTGTAAGTTACCTGTAGAATGTATTAAAATTCAAATGAATTATGTATCTACTGTATGTGCAGCTCTGGGATATACAACTTCCTGGTAACTCTCTGTTCATTGATAAACACAAATAAAGAGGTAACACATTATGCAAAACTGGAATATGGTTATGAAGACTCAAATAAATTTCACTGCAAAGGGCTACCCGGGTTTGGTGGAGGGAATCTACATGGGCTGTGCCATTAAATAAAATATTGTGGAAACAATGCTTCTGAGCCAGACCAGCTGGGTAGGTGGAGTTTACAGCACTCTGGAATGAAATGAAAAGGCTTTGCAAGCAAGAACAAACGGAAACAAAAGGCAGGACCTAGCTGGGGGTCTTGGGAGTAAAGCAAATTAGCTGGAACAGAAGTTTTATGCATCTGAGAAGACAGAGACAAAAAAAAGTCAGTGTAAATTTTATAATAAACATACAGATTCCTGCAGCACAACCAGAAAGCCAGTTCATTTTCCACTCTGCTTCCCTTTCAGATCAATGGGGCTGCAACATCCAGTGGGCACTTGGCAAAAGTTAAAAGAGAAACAGTAAGAGGTTGGTCCCCAGGGAGAAGGGAGGTGAATTTCCTTACCTGCCTGAGCCATGGAGTCGTCCAAAAAGTCCTGTGGATCCTTAAGTCACCAACCGGATCTTGATTCAGAAATGAGACTTTCCAGATGTATTTAATACGCAAAATTCCAAACTTGATTTAAGGTTACATTTTTTGCCTCCCCCACATGGGAATTGCTGCAGACAGGAAGCAGGGGAGGAGGTATGGTCTCCATTGTCTTCATCTCTCCCTCCTCACTTCCCTGAGGTCGGTTTGTGACTCTAATACCCCCTCTGGTAGCAGAGGTGAGATGTGACCCAGGGAGGGAAATGGAGAATCTAGGCAGGTCTCACTGGGTCTTGCTCTTGCAAGGTGCCTCGTATTGTCTTGTGCTGGTGGGTTTTGCAAGATGCCTCGTACCTTGTGGGTATCTACCTAGATGACAGTGACTCGACCACAGTGACAGAGCCCCCACTTCCAGCCCCGCCCCCCACCTCCCAAGCTGTGCCTACCTGTGCATCATGCCTGCCCTGCCCCTCACAGGCACTCTCTGTGGGTCTCCTCGCTCCTATAGTGGTTTATGGCCCAGGAAACTCATTTTGCAAAAGTTCACCAACAACTCAGAGGTACTCTGAAGACTATAAAATCTGGATCTTCATCTTTCTCCCCCCAAGTCAGGTTTCTACAGCTCAAAAGGGGCCCCAGGGAGAGTCTTAGACCTCTGTTGAGTCTCTCCTTGAGTTAGTTATGTGCCTGTTCGGAATATGTCATAACATTTAGCATATTTAAAAATATAGTTTATTTTGAATGCCATCAGTTTGAGGCGCCATCGGTGCATGGACAATGGACAAAAAACAAGACCTTGGACAATGGCAAAACAATTCTTGGAAACTGGGCTCATTGTAACAGTTTCAGAAAACTGCTTTTAAGTGCATAAAATAAGCTGCAAAGGACACCCAAGGAGATCAATTACACTGGCATGCAGTTATCAAATTATTGAAAAGTGGTCTAATAAGTCATGCATTTCTTTATTATACCACAGGAGCTAGTGGCAGGTCCAACAGCATGATCATTTTGAGATAGTGGTAGGTGAAAATGGTTTCAGAATATCTCCGCAACCCAAACATTATGATATTCGAGATTTGTGATTGCTGTGGCAGCCACATTCAGAGCTACTGCATCTATAGCTATTGTTTGCTGAATAAATTTCTAGTTAAAGTGCTAAATTTCAGTGAAAGAAGGGGCCATGCAAGATTGCTGAGTTCCATCCCCAACCAAATACAAGTCATTTGCATATTCCACTGCCTCTTTGACATCATGCCAGTTGCTCCTTGAGGATTAGCCCCTAAAATTCAATGAAAGATGCAGCTTTTCTTTGACTCACCCCTGCTTCTGGTTTCCTCCCTTCCCTGCTGCCCCCAGGGCATTGCCTTGGCTGTTCCGTGCTCAGCTGGGCCTGGCTTCTCATCAGCTGGTCCCCAGCTACTGGACGTTATTACCATCCTGCAGCACGCAGTTGATGTTATCTTAGAATTTCCCTGTACATTGGGGCAGGATATGATCTTTGAAACAGCAGGACGGGAGCATTTGAGACCAACAGTTTTCCTTTTGCCTAATAAGATGATGATGGCCTCACAAATAAAAACACCTTCCTTCCCTCTGGAAATGCAGAGCTCCTGATGGGATTTCTACTTTGCCTCTTCAGCAGTGTGAAATGACCCAGGGAAAGACTTAATAAGTAGATGTCAGCCACAGAGTAAGCAGAAAAAAATGATGAATGGACCAGTAGGTAACCCTATCATGGCTTAGTATGGCTGCACACTTTGCATTCGATTCTATAGTTTTTCTGTGTTAAATATGGTCAGGGATGCCCAAGTAGCTTCGGCCCGAGGCTATTACTTCTAATAATTGAGACTGATGAAAGGTCGTGGTATTTTTACAGCTTAGCTGTGACATGCAATATATCACTTTGCTCTGTCAAAGAAAATATTATACACTTCATTGGCAAAAGGTTTGATCCTCAGTTTTTCCTCCTCACACTCTACTATGTGTTTGCTTAGATTTACCGATAAATTTCAACATTGAAAATGTTCCAGAAAATTGCCTCGAACGACAATGAGACCATCCAGGTATAAAGCAAATGTTTCAGGATCGTTAGGAAATTAATTACGTGAAATGACTGACACAGTGCTACCAGAGGGGAGGTGTTATATACAGCCGTGCTTGTTTAAAATACAATGTCATGGATCCCTTGCGAAAAACTGCTTGTTGTACTAAAATAGCAAAAGTCATTTAGAATGAAAATCAACTGTTTATGGGAATCCAACTCTTTGGCAGTTATTTTCTTTTCCTGCTGATGCTTGAAACATTGGTAGTTCCTGAATCTTTAGGTAAAAGCTGCCACAGTGATTGGGATTTTTTTTTTTAACTAAAAATAGGAATTTCAAGAATGAAAAAAATCAGCAGTAAAAATCAGTTATTGATGATAAAGGCAATATAACACATTAAAATCCAGGAACTCTATCTGAAGGGGTATTCTGAGGGAAATTCATTGTGTCAAATTATTCTGTACCAATTGAATTATCCATCTAAAAAATAGAAAATATGCAAACAAATTCGGCAAACTAAGAACTCTCAAAGTCTTTAAGATAACAGGAAATAGTGACAATAAGGAAAATATGAGTGTATTTTTTTCTTTTTTTTAAATTTTATTTTATATAGTTTTACATTATTCTTCATTTTTATACAATGTATGCTTTATCATCTCAGGTATAGTCCTGGTGAAATTTCCACCACCATTCACCCATGTACCATCATCATAGTCCCTTGTGCTCTTCCCACCCCTGTTTTAAGTGTATTTTTAAAGTAGAGACATTTGAGTTCATGAGTCTTAAAAGTTTTTGTTTATGAAAATGTGGACAAATATCTTAAATTTCATTTTTTTTTACTTTTTTATTAATATATTTTATTTTATATAAATCTTACATCATTTTTCATTTTTGCACAATGTTTGCATTTTCATTTTGGTTATATTCCCCATATGGTTCTGCCCTCCCATATTTTGACCCTAATCCCTCCTTTCTTCCCCTTCCTCCCTACCCCATAGTGTATCTCCGGTTTATAGTTGCTGGTTGATTTTGATTCTTTTCTTTATTATAATTAGTATTTTTCCTGGTTTCTTATTTAGGTTTTCTAAATTCCTGCTATGAGTATTTTTCTTTTTCTTCCTGGCTTATTTCTTTGAGCATGATCCCTTCCAGCTCCATCCATTTTGCTGTAAATGGCATGAGTTTACCTTTTTTGATTGCTGAGTAATATTCCATTTGTATATATACCATATCTTCTTGATCCAGTCATCTATTTTTGGGCATTTGGGTTGTTTCCAAAGCGCTTAGCTATTGTAAATAGTGCTGCTATAAACATAGGGGTGCAGGTGTTCTTTGGAATTGATGTTTCAGTGTCCTTTGGGTAAATACCTAGGAGTGGAATTGCTGGATCCTATGGAAGCTCTATGTTTAGTAGGTCCAGAAATCTCCACACAGCTCTCCATCGTGGTTGGACCAGTTTGCACTCCCACCAACAGTGCAGGAGAGTTCCTTTTTCTCCACACCCTCGCCAACATTTGTTGTTGCTAGTTTTTTTAATATGTGCCATTCTCACTGGTGTAAGATGGTGTCTCATTGTAGTTTTGATTTGCATTTCCCTGATTACAAGTGATATTGAACATTTTTTCATATGCCTGTTGGGCATTTGCATTTTCTATTTAAAAAATCAGAAGTAAACAAAATTAATCTACATACCCAGACATAAAATGCTGTGATAGAAGCTTCTAGTACCTATTACAGGGTGAACTTGCAAGGGCCACTGGCTGTGTCCTCTTGAATCAACCTGGATGAACCACCAGATCATGGAAGGCTGGGTGGGGAAAACTAACAAAAAATGGAGGAAAATACACATTGAGAATGAAGGCCCCAGAAAGCCATGCCATGTGTGGAGGGCCCTGGCGTGTTCTCAGCTCTGCGCAGGTGGATGGGAGGCAGGTCACAGAGAACAGGTTGGAGGCCAGCTTTTAGTTTCCCTTTGCTTTTCCCTGTATGTTCCACATATGAGTGGAATCATCGGTATTCGTCTTTCTCCCTCAGGTTTATGTCACCTAGCATAATATTTGTATTTGGTATGTTTCAAGAGCATTTCAAGGTGGGTTGTAGATTTCAGTACATGTCATTGTAAATACTTCAGCTTACATAACATCAAGTAGAGTTCCCCATTTGTAGACAGAAATTTTTTCTTCTTTTCCAGAAATATGCACAAGCAATAAAGAATGCGAGTTTTAAGTGTCCATTTCATGATCCGAGCAAACACACACCTACTAATAAGCAGAATGTGATTGCCCCTCCAGGAAGTTTCTTGCTGTTCTTTCCCAGTAAAACCCCACCCCTAGGCCCATCATAAGTTAAATTTACCTCTTGATACAGAATTTCATCTGAATGGGATCTTGATGTTTGCATTTTTGTGTGAGACTTCTTCACTCATATATGGTTTTTGAGTTTCACCCATGTATCTATCAGTGGCTTATTCTGTTTTACTGCTGAGTAAATCCCACTGCAGAAGTAGAACATAGTTTATTTATCCACTCTATTGCTAGATTTATAGACTCATTCCTTTTATGTTATAATGAAGAAAGCTGCAGAAGTGATTTCTTGCAAGTACGTTCTTTTAATGTATCTTTCCTTAGAATCATTGAGTCAAAGGAGAGGTGTTTGTTGTTTAATTGATGTATGCATTGTGTCTAAAATGGTTGCATTTTACTGCTGCTCACAGCATAAGAAAATTTTAGTTGCTGCAGATTGTACCAATGGTTAACAGTGATTGCCTTTTGATTTTAACTATTTTAGTGACTGTTTAGTGGTTCTCATAGTTTAAATTTTAAATTTTATGATGTCAATGGTATTCAGTGCTTTTTCATGTACTTATAGGCTATTCATATATTATCCTTTGTGAGGCGCATGTTAAATATTTCCCCCACTTCTTATTGGCGAGTTTGTCTTATTATGACTGTCATGGAGGTGTTTTTGTTTAATATATTTTTGGTTACCAGTCCTAGGTCAGGGAGGGAATTATAAATATTTTCTCATGCTCTATTCATGTATTCAAAGATGTTTTTGGGGCCTCCCTGGTGGCGCAAGGGGTGAAGACACAACCTATGAAGCTGTACGCAGCCACTGCAGCATGAGTTCGATTCCTGACAAGGAAGTTATCCACATGGTGCAGCAGACCTCTCCTGACTCACCTGCTGCTCCCCTCAGCAAGTGTATTTCAGTCAGTCCCTGCTCTGTCTCTGGTGAATCCTCTAACCCCCACCTCCCCACATCTCTGGCCTGGTCCTTCTATGCATAAATAAATAAATCTTTAAAAAAAACAAAGATGTTTTAGGGTGGACCAACGTTGTTCATTTGTATGAAGCTTACATAATTTATCAGTTCATCTTTCATGAATATTGCTTTTTGTATTTTAAAAGAAAGCTTTAACTATCCTCAAGTCACAGAAAAAAATGTGTTATTATTCCCTTGAAAACTTTATAGCTTTAGCTTTTTGTATAGGTCTAGAAGCCATCTCAAAATAATATTTGCTGTGAGTTAGAGGTTATGGTCTATTTATTTGAACATCAAGTTGTTCCACTATCATCTGTTGAAAAGCCTTTCCTTTCCCTGGTGCATTGCTTTGTCACTTTGTGAAATAACCACTGATCACATAATATGAATCTCTTTCTGCGCTCTCTACTTGTTTCATTGATTGAATTGTTGATCCTCTGCCAGTATCATACTGTCTTTATGTCTACAGTCTTAAAGTAAGTCTTGAAATAATACAGCATAGGAGCCTTTTAAGTTAATTGTTAGTCAAAATAAATCTATGTAAAAGTAATGGTAAAGAAATCATATTCATTTATATACACATTTCTCATAATTTAATACCCATGGGGGAAATAAACTGGACAAAAGGTGTCAACGGATAAGTCGAAGTAAAACGTATCACACAGACAACAAACACACACACTTAATCACCTTATTTTTAATAAACAATGATGGACTTCATATATTTCAAACTGACAACATTTTTTAATGTTTAGTTGAATTTTGATAGAATACATATATGCTAATTGGAGCAAAAGTTAGCAAAGGCCCAGTGGATTATGGTGGAGAATTATTAGTGCTTTGATGGTAGTGTGATGTGTTAACACATCTGAAGAGCTGTGAACCTGTACCTTAATCATACCGTGTTGTAAGACAATCTCGTCTCAATAAAACATTTTACAATTTGAAAAATGGTGCCATGTATCTGGATACAATTTATGTAGAGTCTGGAAAAAAAAAAAAAAAAGGCCTCTCATTTGACTCAGTAGCTCCATCTTTTGCAATGTTTTGTAATGAGTAGAGTTTTCATGTGCTAGAATATTCATGAAATTTTCCTTAAAATTTTGGCAAACAGGGAGAAATTCAAGTGCTTAAAAACAGAGAAATGTTTTTATCAGGAGTAGTACATCAAGTAATTTCAAATATCATTCTGTTTTGAAAAATTCAGACATTTGAGAATGTTCATAGATCTAGCTGAATGCCTGAAAAAGGCAAGATTAAAAATGTATGTGTAATGCAACCCCTAATTATCTAAAGTAAAACATTTAGACATTCAGGACATGAAAAGAGTGTGAGAAAGAAATAGATCAAGAATTAACTATCATTTATTTAATATCAGCCACTTATTTTTTTAAAGATTTATTTATTTATGCATATAAGAACTGGGGTACAGGCCAGAGGTTTGGGGGTATGGATGGGTGAGAGGATTCACCAGAGACAGAGTGGGGAGCAGAACAGGCAAATCCACTGAAATACACTGCTGAGGGAGTAGCGGGTGAGGCAGGAGAAGTCTGCTGTGCCATGTGGGTAGCTCCCTGGCCGGGGATGGAACTCGTGCTGCAGAGGTTGCGGAAAACTTCAAAGTGCTGTGCTTAACCCCTTGCACACCAGGGAGGCCCAATTTAGTATCAGCTACTTCTTACAATAAGATTCAGGATTTTTTTATTATTTATATTTTTTCAGTCTCTTGTATATTTTAACAATGGGTAGAAGGCTATTTTGTAACTAAGCGAACTAGCCATTGTTTAACAGGTAGATTGTTTTAAGAAGTAATAAAGTACAGTGGGTTCACACATTCTGAAAATGTCTCTGGATAATAGAGCAGATCATGACTAACCAATGGAGGTGTTGGATTCTGGTGGAAATAGATGGAATGCTGGAAAGCTGAACAAGAAAGAGTCCAGTTAGGCACAAAGGGTCTTGCCTCGTTGTCTGGGCTGTTTCTACTCTCTCAGGCTGTATTTTTGGCTCTTACAAATTACCAGAACATTCAACCAACCAGAGTGGTCACATCAAGTAACAGACAGTAAGCAATTCTTCCAACTCCCCTGCTATGCTATTTTTTTTGCAAGGTAAAGCAAAACTAATGATAAACTATCTACAAATTTGTTTCATCTTTATGTAGTAAGTTTACTGTGTCTAGGACCATATCGCCTGTGGTCAGAATGTGTACATTTGTATACTGACTATTGTATACAAGTCCTTATGTGAGGCCCTGGTTGATTCCTGGACATTCTGACCAGGGTGAGGATCTCCTGCAGTCCCTGGAGCTGCTTCCAGTGCACTGTTGGCATGAGGGGTATCAGCCCACTGGCTGAATCTTAGAATTTAGCAGCTTATATTGCCAAATATAATGCAATATATGCCATTGGAGAGTGTGAGAAACAGCATTCAATGATGTGAGGATTGTTTTAGCAATAAGCATTCATTTACAATGCCTATGACCAAATAGACATGGTTTTCACATCATTGATAAATTTTGCATCATTGGCCGAGTCCTTGGTTGATGAACTGTACTTATCATGTGAGTGACTGGCCATCGAACTGGGGGAATAGAATAGGGGTAAATGTATCAGACACTTCCTTGGAAACTGACTGGCTTCTATCAGACAGATGTGTTTGTGTTAGAAAATCCAATTATTAGGCCTGTTTAATAAGCAGATGCTGCTCCCCGCTCTGGCTCTGGTGAATTCTCTCACCCTCCCGCGCTTCTGACTGTACCCAGTGCTTGTATAAAAATAAATCTTTAAAAAAAATAAGCAGATGCATGTGCAGTAGAGCTATAAAAATAGCCAAATATCCTGGAGAAAAGTACCTAAAGATTACAGTTTTATGTGGAAGAGGAAAAAAATTCCAGTTTGGGTAACCTCTTCTCACCCCATGTAAGAACCTAAACCACAGTAAGAATAGACCATGAGGAGAAAACTGATTTTGGCTTCTCTAATTTCAAAGAAGAAAACCATGGTGATCTTAGTGTCCGTGATTGGCTGAGAATCACAACATCGTGAACAACACATAGTATAAAAAAACCTGCAAGGTGTCATTTCTATTTTGACAAACAACCTCCAGTGAAAACATTATTTCAGTTTATTCTCTGGTACAGAACAGAACACTCCGGGCCCGTGTCCTTGACTGACTGAGTCAGTGATTGTCTCAGGCATTACTCTGTGTCCTGTAGCACTGAATCCTGTGGGTTCCATTGTCAGATCTTCTCACTGTGGGAGGGGCATGGAGTTACCAGCTTCTGGAGACTGTTCACATGTTCAGTTGGTGCTGAGATCTTGGTAAAATAAAAAATGAGTCAGCCCCCCCCCCCACACACACACACTCAAACTCTTTTCTATCTTCATCTCATTTCCATGCTGCAGTGGACTTGTCTGTTCTTCTTTCATCCACTGCTAAAGCAAAGCTCTCCTGACTTTTTTTTTAGGATTTATTTTTATTTATTAATGTGTACGATAACTGGGGTATAGGCCAGACGTGCAGGGGGGTGAGAGGATTCACCAGAGACAGAGTGGGGAGCAGAGCAGGTGGATCTAACACACTGCTGAGGAGAGATGCAGGTGAGACAGGAGAGGTCTGCTGCGATATGTGGGTCAGCTCCCTGGCTGGGGATCGAACTCATGCCTCAGTGGCTGGTGATAGCTTGATAGCATTGAGACTTAACCCCTGCACCAACAGAGAGACCCAAAGCTCTCCTGATTTTAGACAGAATCTCTGTCCCAGTTGATCACACCACCATCTGTCTCCACATTGCAGTTTTCTCTCTGTGTGAGTACCAGGTAACAGACACAGTTTTGCCCAATATAGCAAGTATAGCAGGAAGTCCTTTCCAGGCTCCCCATCATCTGTGAACATATGATCTGTCTAGGATAACACATTGTAGTAAAATAATACCAGAGAAAGTTTCATGGGCAATAAATAAGGAACCTGGATCGAGGGGGAAATGTGCCATGTGCCAAGAGCCACACTCGCCTGTGGACCAGAATGGTGACGATCTATCAATGGGATATGACAGGAGCAATGCATGTTTGTTTCCTGGTTGCAAGTGTTGATCTACACTTAACAGTGCGGACATCATGTGATTGGCCTCAAACCCAAACTGTGAGTTAAATGAGTAGAAATCCAAAAGCATCTGTCATGAGCAATAAGACAAGAGAAA